>NC_059167.1:93642364-93834864 GCF_019923935.1 Bubalus bubalis
AAACCAGTCCTCCAGATGATTCTGACAAGTAACTAGCGGGTTTGAAAACTACTCAAATTAATTAATGTCTATGCTAGTTGGCTCTTAAGTCCAATGGGAAAATATGATAGGGAAAGCAGAATTTTTTGATGCCTCTCAGATCACACATCAGCCATTGAAAGATGTATGCAAATAAATATACCATAGACTCCACAGGTGGGTTTTGTAACATAAGAATTTAGAACAGTAGTTTCCAAATAGATACCATAATTACTTTATTAGTTTCCTATTACTGCTACATTACAACCAATTTAGTGGTGTATAACAAATGCAAATTTATTATCTTACAATTCTGGAAGTCAAAGTCCAAAATGGGTCTTACCAAGCCAAAATCAAGGTGTTAGCACAGCTGTGTTTTCTTCTGAAAGTTCTAAGGAAAAATTCTTTTCCTTGCCTTTCCAGCTTTTAGAGGCTGCCCACATTCCTCAGCTCATAGCCTGTTACATCTTCAGAGCCATCAATGACTGAGTTGTCTTTATACCACATCCCTATAACACTGACTCTCCTGCTTCCTGCTTTCCCTTACGGGATCCATACAGTTATGGTAGCCCACATAGACAACCCAGGAAAATCTCATCTCAAAATCAGCTGTTTAGCCATCTTAATTCTCCCCTGCCATGCATCATTACATATTTATAGATTGTGTGGGGGAGACTCACATCCCTTTGGGGATCCATTTTCTGTGTATCACCTCATGTATAGCACCTTTGGGGAGAAGAAGATTACTCAGATATTCATTCCTCATCTTTCAAATTGTGGAAGAGTGGAAGGGTAAGGCCATGGCATTATGGAGGGCATTCTGATGGAGAGCCAAAGCCTAACACCACAGATAAGCATGTACTCCCAGATCTTGATGTTGATGGTGATCACTCACTATTCCTAAAATTCAAATGGAGCCCTCCTGTGGGGATTATGGCCAGCTACCTAACCAAGCAATTCTTATTTATGGCGGTTTTACTTAACTCTGGTCAGTTCAGTTCAGTCTCTCTCTCATGTCCAGCTCTTTGCGACCCCATGGACTGCAGCACACCAGGCCTCCCTGTCCATCGCCAATTCCCGGAGTTTACTCAAACTCATGTCCATTGAGTCATTGATGCCATACAACCATCTCATCCTCTGTCATCCCATTCTCCTCCTGCCTTCGGTCTTTCCCAGCAGCAGGGTATTTTCTAATGAGTCGGTTTTCTTCACATCAAGTGGCCAAAGTATTGCAGTTTCAGCTTCAGCATCAGTCCTTCCAATGAATATTCAGGACTGATTTCCTTTAGGATGGACTGGTTGGATCTCCTTGCCATCCAAGGGACTCTCAAGAGTCTTCTCCAACACCACAATTCAAAAGCATCAATTTTTCAATGCTTAGCTTTCTTTATAGTTCAACTCTAAGATCCATACATGACTACTGGAAAAACCATAGCTTTGACTAGACGACCTTTGTTGGCAAAGTAATGTCTCTGCTTTTTAATATTCTGTTTAGGTTGGTTAATACGCTGTTTAACTTTTCTTCCAAGGAGCAAGCGTCTTTTAATTTCATGGCTGCAGTCACCCAGGAGCACTCAAATTAAGAGAAATTTGAAATTTTTCAAATCAATCATATCAAATTAAATTTTATACATCTGTGTTTTCCTGTTGCTGTCTTTTTGATGCTTCTTTAAGTCAGGATTTTTATTTCAAAGTTTTCACCAATTTTCATTTATTAGAATCTATTATATTAGCATTTCTCAGTGAAACATTGATTTATCTCAATAGATAATGGAAGCAGGTCTCAAATGACATGACTATTTATGCAGAAATTTTAAGACATTTTAAAATGTAAGTATTATCACATAGGCAGAAAAAAATCATGCTGTTAAGACAACAGAATTCTAAAGTTATATATTTTTAAATCATGCAAAGAAATTCTTCTCTCGACAGCACTTTTCTACTTACATGGTTCATAAGAATAAACTTAAGTAATCTTATTAAAGTTATAAAGTTAAATAATCATATGAAAATCAAGTTATAAAGAATGTCAAAATGGAATGTGACTCACATCACTTATGGACTGGATTTGGTCAGGAGTAGTTGAATAGATCAGTTGGAACTTGAGCTGAACATTGTATTATGGTTAATATTTGATATTTAATCAAGTCATATGATTTATTAGAGTAAAGCATAAGTAAAAATGATTTAAGCAAATCATAGAACTAACAAGTGAGTTCTTTGTGCAAGACTGGCAAAAAATAGGGATACACTGAAATTTAGAACTAAAGTGCAGTGTGTTTGGAGGACTCTGCTTAGGTTTTTTAAAGGTTTATTTTTTTCATCAAAGTGTTGTAGGAATTTCTGTTTTTAAAATGAAAGGACACTTATGAAAAAAATGCAGCATAAGAAATTAAAAGTTTTTTCCTATTTTATGATGATACCCCTGGGGCTAATACTTTTGCTTTGGTATGTTAGGTGAAAGATAATAAAAGCTAACCTATCTCAAAGCTTACTGACTGTGCTTTGAACCAAATAGTTGAGTTAGTTTTTCCTCTCCCTGAGAGCTAAATAAGGAAAGGAACTCTTAAGTGTGCACTGCTGTCTCCTCATGAAGTAGAGTCTAAAGTTAGAGGGATAGTGGGGAGAAATAAGGAGAAGGCAATGGCACCCCACTCTAGTACTCTTCCCTGGAAAATCCCATGGACAGAGGAGCCTGGTGGGCTGCAGTCCATGGGGGTCGTGTAGAGTCGGACATGACTGAGCATCACTTTCACTTTTCACTTTCATGCCTTGGAGAAGGCAATGGCAACCTACTCCAGTGTTCTTGCCTGGAGAATCCCAGGGACGGGGGAGCCTGGTGGGCTGCCATCTATGGGGTCGCACAGAGTCAAACACGACTGAAGTGACTTAGCAGCAGCAGCAGGGGAGAAATAATTTAATACAATAGCAGAATAGGAGTTAGATTTTGCTGTAAGTTGGGTGGGAGAATTAACTTAAGTATCAGTGGGCAGTAGGATAACATTTATGTCGCTGGAACTCTTGTAATGGCTTAGTTATGACTCCTTTCCTGTTTGCATGGTCTCTTCTTTGGAAAACTCCTAGAGAAAACAAGCAAAGGGTGCCATGACTCAATGAAAAGGTGGGTGGCCAGTATAGAACTGTGCTCAGAGTACAGTGTTCTGTGCCATGTTCTCAAAGAGCTGAATTTACTCCTGAACATCAACGTTTTTTAAAGCAATGCATCATCCTCCATCCAGCAAATGACTGCCATAGCCAATAATACGTTGGCTTGTCCATTTTCAGTTTGTAGTACAAAATAAATGAAAGCCAAGGACATTACAATTGGGAAGGAAGGAGAACTATTATTTAAAAGGCTTTTAAATGATGTCACTATATATTCTTTTAACAACATCCTCTAAAAGCCTTTGAAAAAATAGTCCCTTCCCCCTCAGTTGTTAACAAAGACCAGGCTAGGGCCTGCTCTTTAAAAGGCTGTTAAATGGTGATACTATATTTTTTAATATCAACATCATTTAGAAACCTTTTAGAGAACAGTCCTCGTCACCCAGGACTAACAACAACAACAAAAAAAAAGGACGTGGGGGAAGGGATTACTTTTTTAAAGGCCTTTGGATGGTACTATCAATAAATACAGCAATATTGTTTTAAAAGCCCTTTTCCAATGGTGATTCAGTTTTTTGATATGTACTTTTAACCTCAAGACCCTATGTTATCAGACAGATTGATGTTTTAACGTTGACTGAAAACTCAATTTACTAATAATCCCAGTAATGCCTTTTATTGAACAGTTTAAAAATCAATTTCACATATACAATCTCCTGTTATCCTGAGAACAGCTCAGCAGAGTAGACAGGATATGTATAATTAGCCCCATTTTACAGAAGAGAAAAGCAGAAACTAAGTGAGGTTGTGATTTAGCTAAGTTCTCACTGCTAACGTGTGGCTGAGGTTGAAGCCGTAACCCCAGTCCTAACAGTTTGATCTAGTGCCCCATCCAGTGCCTCTGGCTACCTTTACTACTTTCTTTTTAAGTGATATTCTCCATTGCTCTTTGCAACATGTGCAAACACTGAGAGTTAATTCTTCATAATTAGCATAAAAGTGGACTTCTGTAATTTCAGTACTGATGGTAGATGGTGGGAGTCTTATTAATATGGTACTTCTGATGAAGTAAAGAAGTATAAATATCTCAAAGAGTAGTAGTCTTCCTATGATGTTAGGGCATTCAGACTTATCTGAGATTGTGCATCACATCATACATTTTGTGTGCTTAGGAAATTATCGCTTGAAATTCATTTTCAGGTATCTAGTTTATTATATAACATAATTTAAAAATCTAATCTCCTTTTATTGATTTGCTTCTGAAAGTTATTCTGCTGACTAAGGATACTGATTCATAATTAAGATCATAAGATTCCCTCAGTTATCATCAGTCTTTGAAAGAAATCATAAATGCTGCTTGCTCCCACTTCCTGAAGAAGAGGAAGAAGTTTCCCCACTAGCTTTCAGGACTGACCTTTATTTCCCTTTATCACAAGGAATACTTTCTGGTTATCGAAAAAGCTAAAGAATCATAGATTATTTATTGCTTAACAGAAATGACAGTTAAAAGTGGTAAATTCTGATCTTTGTTCTGCCAGCGTTTTTTTCCTTTTGCTAATAAACGTTGTCTTTAATGATAACGAAAGACGAGTACTTTCAGCTCCAAAACACTTGCATATGTAGTATCTCACTGAATCCTTATAAAACAGTCCTACAAATAAAGTAGTATTACCCTTTATTTTCTTCCCCAATGGGCTCAATGGGTAAAGAATCCGCCTGCAGTGCAGGAGACACAGGGGGCGCAGGTTTGATCCCTGTGTGGGGAAGATCCCCTGGAGGAGGAATTGGCCGCCCCTGCAGTATTCTTGCCTGGAGAGTTCCCATGGACAGAGGAGCCTGGCGGGCTACACAGAGTCGGACATGACTGAGCACAGGGCATATAGCACCCTTTATTTTACAAATTCTGGCTCAGAGAAGTTAATAAGTTTCTTCTCATCAATAACTTTTAAGTTCTTCTAAAATTTAATGTTTTCTTTCTTACTACTGCCGCCAGTAACTCTACCTGACAAGAAGGGTTCCATAGCCTTTCTTGCTTCTGAAGAGAAAGGTTTCCTATGCCAAACATAGGGGTAGCCTGAGAACTTGGACTGGTGCAGATACAGGCACTGAGGCCCCGCTCCTCGGTCTTCAGCCAGAAAAATTCATCTCAGTTGACTTTACTGAACATAAAGGTGGATCATCAGAGGCTTTGCTGCCACAGATGTGGACTCCAGAGACTCTAAGGGTCCCGTGTCATAACCCACAGTCTCTCTCATCAGAGGCTTTGCTGTCACAGACATGGACTCCAGAGGTTTTTGGGTTTCCTGTGTCGTCCCTACCTACCTCCTCACTGGAAAATATAAAACATGCTCTGCTAAGCTAAGTCATTTCAGTCGTGTCCAACTCTGTGCTACCCGATAGACAGCAGCCCACCAGGCTCCCCCGTCCCTGGGATTCTCCAGGCAAGAACACTGGAGTGGGTTGCCATTTCCTTCTCAAATGCGTGAAAGTGAAAAGTGAAAGTGAAGTCGCTCAGTTGTGTCTGACTCTTAGCGACCCCATGGATTGCAGCCTAACAGGCTCCTCCGTCCATGGGATTTTCCAAGCAAGAGTACTGGAGTGGGGTGCTATTGCCTTCTCTGATATAAAACATAGGCTTGGCAAAAAAGTTTGTTTGGGTTTTTCTATAACATCTTGCAGGAAAACCTGAACAAACTTTTGGCTAACCCAGTATTTGTACACAGATCAGGAAAAAGTGTATGTGTGTGACAGAGAGAGCTAGCTACCTAGTTCTTTGCTCTCAGAGAACCCATTTCCCCAAACTTGCCCTACATCAGGAATTCCTCAGCAACTTATAGTTTGTCCGATTGGCATCTCTGATGTAAAAAGGATCCTTTTTTTCTTTGTTAGAGTCAAAGAATGTGTGCCTGCAGAGACCTGCTACTTGAAAAGAGCAGTAATAAAAGTGCCTTTCCAGTTTGTACATCAACTAAGACATCCTTCTTTTCCTTCCTCGCAGACTTCATCTAGATGACATCCCCATCCCTCGGTCTCCTGAGTTACAGTTCATTTCAGCGCAAGCCGCATGGCCAGTTTTTAGATGCTGCTGGCCCCTAATTTCATTTGTGAAATTAATGTGTGGAACAGCTACTACTCCCCTCACATACTTTGATAAAGTACTATTATAAAGCCTGGCTTTCCCCCTTAGGGTCTCCCTTTGGATCTTGCTGTCCTATAGTAGATATTCTCAGCATGACCTCACTCAGAATTCTCTAGAATTCTTTGACAAAATCATTATTAACAGCAAGATGGCTTGTGTGAAGCTCCCAGATGTTGCATTTGGCCATTCCCTTTCCATCCTTATGTTCCTTCCTCTTCTGAGGCCCATTCCATCATCTTACACCCTCTTCCTTCCCTTGTTATTCTCGTCTTGGGATCTGTTCATCCCTTGGCTCCATTCATGAAGATCTTGGTGTCTTTCACATAATCTCTCCAGCCCCACGTCTCCCAGGAAGATCTCACTGTGTATACTATCAACCTGTGACATAGGTAACCTCACAGACTCTTTGATCTGTTCCATTCCAGATTTTGACCTGTACAGAATTTCAACCAGATACTCTTTTATTTCAGCTCTGAAGTTATGTCTTACTCCCATACTTGTGCCTATCATGTTAACGCCTTCAGGCCCTTCACTCCTCCAATATTTAGCCTAGATTTACAACCCTGAAAGATAGATGGTAGTTTTCCCATTTCACAGATGTGAAAATTGAGGTCTCTAGAGTATGAGTAACTTTTTTAGTGTCATAGGCTTAGTAAGTTGCAGAGCCAGAGGTTCAACTCATCTATCTGGCTTCAAAGCTCAACACTTTCTGCCCACTTCCTCACTGAGTGTGTAAGGGAGGTACAGTCTACGACAGTCTGTGGTACAGGTTGCAGAGGGGAGAGTCAAGAGACAGGGAGGCCAATTTGAATGAGCAAGCAGAAATAAGAGGCGAGCAAAGACTTGGGAGGTACAGCAAATCATTAATTATGATTAAAGATTTCCATACTGTTTGAAATTGTTTTCAATAAACTGCACTTCTTTTGCCATTTCAAATTTAAAAATTTTTTAATGTTTTAAGTGTCACTGATGAACTTGAACTAAGCTGGTGGTAGACAGCAGAAAAGAAGAAAACGAATACAAAAGACATCAGACTTCTCAAGTAGTTGTTGGAGGGAAATAAGGATGTCAAACACAATGCCATACAGTTCTGAGTTTGGTTCAAAAGGAAGAGGGTCTACCATTTTCTTTTTTCATATGATGTCATTGATATTGTCAGAAAGCAGGTGAACTGCTAAGATCATATGATTATCATATTTGTCAGATAACCACACATAATTGTTCTGTTCTTGTGTAAAATGCTCTGGTTATGACGAAATTTATTGTAGCCCATTATTAGAAGGTTTATGCTAAACACTTTGGAAACCAGATTATTTTGGTTTTATTAGCACCCTACAGTCCATGGGGTTGCAAAGAGTTGGACATGACTGAGCGACTTCACTTTCACTTCACTTTAAGTCAGAAGTCCGAAAGAAAATACGAAAAAAAAAAAAAAATAGTAGACTAGTATAACATATCTGTATCCATGGTTCTGGAACTATTCCTCTATGAAAGTGGAATATATAATATATACAACTATATAAAAGTATATACACATCATTCTGGATTTCAGATTTATTAAAAAGTAGAATATTGACAGTGAGGATTATAAATTTTCCTTTGGGGAGAGGAAAGAATAGGATATTATTATAAACTGATTTTACCTTCCTTTCAAGAGCTATGGAAACAGAACACATCCTGTATGGGAGTCAGCGAACATTTTGTAAAGGGCCAGAGAGTAAATATTTTCAACTTTGCAGACCACAGCCATTCAACCGTGCCACTGTGCCACTGTGGCAAAGCAGCCAGAGACAATATAGAAATGAATGAAATGTGGCAGTGTTCCAGTAAAACTGTGGACATTGAATTTTAATTTCTTATCATTTTAGTGTCACCAAATGTTATTTCTTTTTATTTTTTCAAACATTTAAAAACGTAAAAACCATTCTTAGCTCACAGACTACACAAAAGCAGTGGACTAGTTTTGATTGACAGGCCAAGTTTGCTGGAGCCTGCTTAACACCATGCATGAAGTAAGGTTCTCACTAAATGTTTGTTGATAATGTACTCAGCTGTTTATGCAAATACACTTTTATTTATTACCAAAATAAGAGGTGAATATACTGATGACTAAAATAAGAGTAATTAGTGCAATCATTGATACTTTCTAGAATATAGTTCTAGCTAACAGTTAAACAAATTTGCCCTTTGCTTTTTTTTTTTTCATTTTTTTTAAATTGAAGGATAATGGCTTTACAGAATTTTGTTGGTTTCTGCCAGATGTCAACATGAATCAACCATAGGTATACTGCCGTTTGCTTTTTTAAATCCTGTACTAGGTGCTGAGGGGCTTCCCTGGTGGCTCATGATAAAGAATTCACCTGTCAGTGAAGAAGACAGCATTTTGATCCTGGGTTCAGGAAGATCCCTTGGAGAAGGAAATGAGAACCCACTCCAGGATTCTTACCTGGACAATCCCATGGACAGAGAAGCCCGGCAGGCTTCAGTCCGTGGGGTCACAAAAGGGTCACACCCAACTTAGCAACTAAACAACTAGGTGTGTGAGTGTGTGTGTATTCTGTCGTGTGGGGTCTTTGCGACTCCCTGAACGATATAGCTTGCTAAGCCCCTCTGTCCATGAAATTTTCCAGGCAAGAATATTGGAATAGGTTGCCGTTTCCTTAGGAGATCTTCCCGACCCAGGGATCGAACCCTTATATCTCTTGCATAGGCAGGCAGATTCTTTACTACCGTGTGCCACCTGGACCCAATACTAAATATTAAAGTGGGCTCACTTTCTATAGTTTACTGGGCAAATAAAGCAATACTCTAGCTTTCTGCATTATGGTTCTTACCAGTTGAGATTTACACTGGTTTAAAAAGTGCTAATTTTAAAGATGAAACTGCATCTTTATTTACAACTGTTTTCTGGTCGTTTTTTTATAAATCATATACCTAAATATATACTGCCGTAAAATAAACCAAACAAAATTAGATACAAAGAAAGTATTTTATGTACTATAGACCTTTATATTTTTGAAGTCCAAAAACAGAGTAGATTGATAATATTTAAAAACGATTAAGTGTCTGAATGTGGATTAAAGCAAAAGACTAGAAGACATATTTTTCATAAAGCTTTATGTGGAAGTGTCATCTCTGAAATAGTAACGCAGATGTTGAACAAGGTTTATTCTTAGGCACTTACTTGATACTCCCTGTTTTATTTTCAATTCTCATTTAAATTTTATAATTCAATCATTTTGAAAGAAGTTTTACAACTTTAATCTTAATAATCTCAAAAAAAAGCAGACATGCTATGTCATAAAATAACTATTAGTGACTAGTTTGTATCCTATAAATCTAACTTGAGTTGATAATATGGTCCATTACCAGCTAACTGCACAGAGTATTTTTCATTTTACACTCTTCAGTTACTTTTTAGTGAAGTGTTAAAAAATATGAAGCTTTTCTCCTCTCTAAAATTGCACGCTGTCTGTCTGTTATTAGGAAGATAACAGCTCTTATAAATGTTTCAGTAAGTGCTAAGTAGACAGTTATGAGCACTCTCATTCCACGCTTATTTGCTTACTGTAATAAACTGATAAAATATGTGTGGTTTGTCTCTGTGTATCTACAGGCATCATGAGTCACATAGATTTCCTTTAGAAATAATGTTGTGTCTGCAGAATTGATTGGTTATTTTCATAAACCATCTAAAGGTACACAAATGACTTTTATTATTTAAACATATGCTGTGTAAAGATTTGTGAGGATTATCTCACTGTTACTTGATGCTTTTTGTTCTGTTAACTCTAGAAGGGGGCTTTATATTTTAGAGTTATTACAGTTACTGAGCTAATTACCTTCTCAGGAATCATAGGGTAACCCAAATCATTTGCATTAGCTAAGTTTTTAATTATTTGAACATTGGCAATTAAATAATTAAATCAAAACTTTAAAAATATTGTCTTTCATAGTATCCTCTTTATACAAGTTTCAATATTTAATGGAAAATAATGCTTTTACCTGAACTGGATACTTTAAGAATTAGTGTCTGTATCATAGAAATCCTTCTAATTATTAAGTTGTTCTTTGTGTGTACCTTTAAGAAATATGGTATTTTTGATTTGTGTATAATTATATGCACTAGGAAATTTTTAGTCAAGTCATATCCTAAAACCAACAAATATTAATATTGATCATCTTCACTTATCAACACCGTAAGCTCCTTGAAAGACCATAATATTTTTAGGGTATCAACACCGTAAGCTCCTTGAAAGACCATAATATTTTTAGGGTATCAACACCGTAAGCTCCTTGAAAGACCATAATATTTTTAGGAAGAGTGTTGAGCACTCAGCATCTGTTAAGTATAGTTATGACCAATGCTAGTAGTATATTACCTGTAGATCTCTGTAGACTAAATTAAAGTAGAAGAAGTATACTTCGAGTTCTAAAAATGGATACAGTTGTGTTTTATAAATTGAACATAAAATCAAGGAATAAATGGAGAGACAGATAATAAACATAGCAAATAAGCAAATTACGTGATCATGTGTATTGTATCCGAGAAGGTTTTAAGTGACTATCGAGAAAGAAGAAAGGGGAATCAGAAGGAAGAGATGCAAACGGGTTAACCTCATTAAGAAGGAAACACTTGAGCAAAGGTATATCGGCACCGAGCCATGTGAGTATTTGGAGATAGTGCATTCCAGGAGGAGGGATCCAGTGCCAAGGCCCTGGGTGGGAGGCTTACTGGTGTGTGCAAGGAGTAGGAAGGGTGTCAGGATGGCTGGAGTGAAGGGAGTTGTGGGTTCAAAAGTAACAGGAAATGAGGTCAAAGAAACACAGTGGGGCCAGGCCATATGGGGCCTTATCGGCCTTTATAAGAGTTTTTAGGTCTCATTTTCAATGAAATTGGGAGCCACTGAAGGGTTTTGAACGGAGAGGCGACATGATGTAACTTTATTTTAACTGATTCTTACTGTCTTCTGTTTTCAGTATGTGCTCTGTAGGATGCAAGAATAGGAGCAAGGAGACCAACTAGAAGGCTATAGGAGTAATCCAGATGTGAGGTTGTGGCCGCTCACCTTTCTCCCCAAGATACCCATGGGAGACATAGAGTCAGAGAACAAAGACGGGCAAACCAGTGCTTTATTAGCCAGGGTTTTGCTCTGTAGCCTCAACATAGAACTTCAGTGAGTAGTATGGGCACATCAAGAATTCCTCTTCCCTAAAGAGAGTAGCCTGGAACCAAAGCAGGCTTTTAGATTGAACCTTAAGAATTGCTAATTCCCCTTTTTTTTTTGTCTCTTTTTTTTTTGAGGTATAGTTGATGTACAAAATTATTTACGTTTCAGATGAACAGTATAATGAATCAGTTTTTAAAGGTTATGCTCCATTTATAGTAGTTATAAAATGTTGGCTGTATTCCCTGTGTTGTATGATATATCCTTGGAGCTTATTTTATTTATACTTATTAGTTTGTACCTCTTAAGCTCCTACTCCCATCTTTCTCCTCTCCCTTTCCTCTCATCAGTGGTTACCACTAGTCTGTTCTTTATACCAGTGAGTCTACTTTTTTGTTGTTGTATTCACTAGTATGTTTTCTTTTTTAGATTCTACATATAGTATTTGTCTTTTTTTGTTTGACTTATTACACTTAGCATAAAACCCTCCAAGTCCATCCATGTTGTTGCAGATGGCAAAATTTTTATTCTTTTATATGACTGAGTGGTATTCCACTGTATGTATATGTGTGTGTATGTATACACACACCACATCTTCTCTATCCATTCATCTATTGATAGACATTTTGGTTGCTTCCAGATCTTGGCTATTGTAAATATGTTGTTAAGAACATTGAAGTGCATGTAGTTTTTCAGATTAGTGTTTTCTTTTTTTTTTTTTGGATATGTATCTAGGAGTGAAATGTCAGATGGTAGTTCTATTTTTAGTTTTTTGAGGAACTTCCATATTATTTTCCACCAATTTACATTGGTGGAACACAACAATTGTTGGTGAGGATGTGGAGAAAGGGGAACCCGTCTACACTGTTGGTAGGAGAGTAAATTGGTGAAAAATAACATGGAGGTTTCTCAGAAAGTGAAAAATAGAACTGCCATATTACATTCCACTCCTGGGTACATATCCAAAAAAAGAAAACACTAATTTGAAAAACTACATGCACTTCAGTGTTCATAGCAACATACTTATAATAGCCAAGGTCTGGAAGCAACCAAAATGTCCATCAGTAGATGAATGGATAGAGAAGATGTGGTGTGTATTCTGATAGTTCTGAAGTGATATCTCATTGTGGTTTTAATTAGCATTTCTCTTATAATTAAAGATGCTGAGTGTCTTTTCATGTGCCAGCTGGACATCTGTATGTTGTCTTTGAAGAAATGTTTATTCAGATCTCCTGCCCATTTTTTAATTGGGTGGTTTGTTTTTTTGATGTTGAATTGTATGAGCTGTTTATGTATTTGGGGTATTAACTCCTTATGGGTCATATCATTCACAAATCTTTTCTCCTGTCCAGTAGATTCTCTTTTCATTTTGTCAGCAGTTCCTTTGCTGTGCAAAAACTGTGAAGTTTAACATAGTCCCATTTGTTTGTTTTTGCTTTTATTTTTGCTCTAATTCAACTCTTTGATCTACAGAATTGGTACTCATATGGTTGAACTTAATCAGATGCCATGCATGAGTTTCACCATAACATCTCTACCAGGGCTTTAGGGGAAAGAATGAGAAAGTACATTCTCCCATTATGATTTTATTCCCCAGTCCCCCAGTTAGCATACTGAAATCTGACTAATCCTGATTAGTAGTAGAGTTGGGGGAGTTAAATGACAGAAACTGAATTTGAACTGGCTTAAACCAAAGAAAAGGGGCAGGGGGTTCCACTTCCTAGAGTATTTTATAAAAAACTATGCTTCAGAAATGGTAAGAATATGTCAGCTTTAAGAACCACCCAAACCAAAGATACGAGCAGGGCTCTCTGTCTCTCATCTGTGCTCTGTTTTATTTCTTGCTGAGCAATACAGCAGGAAATGTGGCCACAGATATTAGAGTTTTAAATCTCAGACTTTTAGCCAATTGAGAGAGATTGACCCTACTTCCCAAGTGCCAAATCCAAAAATCCTAGAAAAGGTACTCATTGGGCCAGGCATCCATTCCTGAGCCATTCCTTAATGTGGTCAGATCATGAGTTAGCATGAGAACATGCCAGCTGCGTCAGGAACTGAATGGCAACATTCTTAGAAAATGGTCGGATGTGTTAGGCAGTCCCAGACATAACCTCTGTAGGTGGAGCACTGGGGAGAAAGCGCCTTTGAAAGACTAGCCTTTAGTTTTCAACCAGGTAAAAGAAATCCTGAAACACTGAATTCTGATTCCTCAGTGTCTGTCATAAATCTTACTTGATACTTCATTGTCAGCCATCAGAAGACATTGTAAGACATCAGAAACCCATAGAAATAATTATCCAGGTTATAAAATCAACTTTTACAAAGGAAATTGAAAAGAAAAAAGTAGCTTCTACTATATAAAGTCGGCTTCTCAGTAGCAAAGTGTGCTAGCCCAGGTGGTACCATTGTGAAGATTCTGTAAAGGTGCCCTTGAGTATAAGCTAGGTTTTTAGCTCATATTCCTGTCTCAGGCAGTTATAGCTGTACAGCTGTACATGATAGTCCTACTCAGTGTTAATTTAGCTCTTTGGAGTAAGTGGATCTGGGAATTGTTGAGTGACCAAAAAATAAGGAAATGAATAGGTATCAAAGAACTGTGAAGGGTATGCGATGGTGCCTCACTTGCCAGTTAACAAATTAGCCTGAGACGATTTCATGGCTACTAATAGAAGACACAGACTCCTGTGTCAGAGGCAAAGGACAATTTATTACTCACAGCAGTAGCAGTAGCCAGGGGAACATCGTTCTTGCCACTTCCCCAGTTTTCACAGGGTGACATGATGAATGCTAGATATGACTGCACATGCAGTGTGTTGCTTTAGAGAAGAAGATGTTTAGCATAAAAGATCCCAACCTTCTATAAGGATCTTTTGGTAAATCTGTTCAACCTTTGCACCAGAGGGGAGGCACTGAACCGTTTCCAAAGACTGTTTGCTATACGTCCTGGAAAAGATTTTCAGGAGCAAAGCTGTTTGTTAATGCCCTTCCTTAGAGGCTGCACAGAACTGTGAGAGAATATGAGGAACAACTGGAGAAGGAAGGATGTGACATTGTGCCCTTAGGTCAGGGGTCAGCCAACTTTTTCTATAATGGGTCCATATAGTAAATATGTTAGGCATTAGAAGTACTCAGCTCTTCCACCGTAGAGCAGAAGAGCAACCATCCACAATATGTCAAAGAATGCAAATGGCTGTGTTCCAGCAAAACTTTACGAGACAGGCAGCAGGTCATATTTGGCTTGTGGGCCAAAGATGGTCTGTTTTGTTCAGATTTTTCAGGTATCCTTAAACTTAAATCCTCATTTTCACAGCTGCAGCCTAGGTTATTCTCTAATTAATTTACCTTTTACTATTGTTTTAACATTTAGTAAAATAATCATTATTTATCAATTGTAAAGTCAGAAAAACCATCTTAGAATATAAGCACCCGCAGATCATATGCGTGCTTCTGGAGTATAGGTAACTAATCTGATACACAAAACGTTGAACTAAAATCTTGTTTTCTTGTCAGGATTAATTGTATTACATGTGGAAATTGGCAAAGGATTTATGGAACCTACTAGTTTTCCTGAACAAAATATCATCTATGTAGTTAAGATATTGGAGGAGATTCACTAAATATGACTTGTATGAACTTAGAAAATAGGTTAGAAAAACCAGTCATTCTCATTTAGCCCATCTCTGTAGTTAAAAAAAAGCTATATTATTACCCTCTAAATGCCATTTAGGAGCTATTTACTGTGAAAGAAAACATAGGCTTTTTTGCATTATCATGGATACGCTTGGAGGATTGTTACGGAGGACGTTTTTAGATGCTAACTTCATTAAAGAGTGCTTCTTGAATTTGGCTGTGTGGGAAGAATGAGAGAAGACAGTTACACTGTTTTTCTTCCATTGCTGTACACTGCTTTAGCATCATTTTAACTGTCATGATAAAGGTGCAGAATTTTGAGACAAATTGGACCATGTGTCCCAGAACTACATTGAGAGAATTCAATAAACCAACTCAGACAAGTTGATAGCTCTTAAATGACATAAGGCCTGACTTCAAAGAACCTTATATGATGTCTAGAGTGCTCATTCCTGGCTGCTTATAACTCCAGATTCCTGCTTCTCTTCTGCTTTCCTACTTAACTCTTGGATTTTTGTTGATGCATTTTAAATGATTAGTATTATTATTAGGCTTCTTATATATCAGGTGTCAGTGGCATAGTGAACCTGTTGAGCAGGTTAAATTATAATAGGAAACCTAGTTTGGGAGAGTACACTTGTTAGGAACAAATCTTGATTGGGCCTGTTTAATGACAAATTGTTTTGTTTTTTTTTTCTTTAAAGCCTTCCTTTGTCAAGTCGCTTTGAATGGAAAGACAGCCAGCCACCTTATGATTTTAAAATGGATGGGTTGTTTTTTGTTGTTTTTTTTTTTTTTACTTAATATGCTGCCTTTGATTCCAGTCACAATTGAATTTAGCTCAAAGAGTTTAAAGTTCAGTGGAAACAGAAACAGGTGATTAGCCAAGAAAATATTGGCAGGGGGCCGGGGTGGGTGGAGGAATAAAGGACACTTTGTTTTGTCAAACAACTGAATCATATTGTGGGCCTTTAAGAAATAAAACAGTATGGTACTGATTTAGCACTTCTATCAAAGTTCCAAAATGTCTCTAACTAAATAGAATGTTTGCATTTACAGATCATTGAGGAAAAGCTAGTCATTGAATCATGTACAGATGTTAAGTATTTGGAGGAAAATGATTAAATATAGAGTAAATATACCTAAATTCAGTTCAGTTCAGTTCAGTCGTTCAGTCGTGTCCAACTCTTTGAGACCCCATGAACCGCAGCACGCCAGGCCTCCCTGTCCATCACCAACTCCCGGAGTTCACCCAAACTCATGTCCGTCGAGTCGGTGATGCCATCCAGCCATCTCATCCTCTGTCGTCCCCTTCTCCTCCTGCCCCCAATCCCTCCCAGCATCAGAGTCTTTTCCAATGAGTCAGCTCTTCGCATGAGGTGGCCAAAGTATTGGAGTTTCAGCTTTAGCATCATTCCTTCCAATAAACACCCAGGACTGATCTCCTTGAGAATGGACTGGTTGGATCTCCTTACAGTTCAAGGCACTCTCTACCTAAATTAGTTCCTCATAAATTGAAAAATTGGAACCATAAGAGCTCTGGAAGAAAATGTAAATGAATAGTTACTAATCTTGAGGCAGGGAAGATCTTTTAATCGTTAAAGCAAAAGAAGAACCACTTAAAAAGGAGGTCTTTAGTTTATAGTGAAAGAAATTCAAGATGAAAAAAGTTAAAAGAGTCAAGATTGGAAATGAAAGTATAAGTATCTACCTGTAATGAAAGATATTATAATCTGCCTATAATGAACTTATACGCAGATACAAGTTCTGCCTTATAGTTTGAGAGCCCAAGGAAATCAAAAGACAAATTATTAAAAATAAAAAGAAAATTGGCAAAATGTCCAAAATATATTAAACCTAGGAAGAAAATAAAGTTTATAAACTCTAAAAATATATATATATTTATATAACTGCAATTATTTTCTTCTTTTTTAGATGTAGATTGTCAAAATATTTTAATATATACCTAGGGAGTATGGAAGAATTTTTATAATTTCTGACTTCATACCTATCTATGCAATACCCTACTATTGTGTCTTATTGTGATTTATTTAATACTTTAGGGAAAATAGGAGTTAAATGTTACAAATTTTTACATATTTTCTAAGAATTAGTAATCATATTCACTAATTCACTTTTTTTTTCTTTTTCCAATGTGCAATAGGTCAGTACTCCTGTCTTTGTACCAGGGAAAACTCATGTGCTGCTTCATCGAATGAGTGGGAAAGGACTCGCTGCCCATTACTTCTTTCCAAGACAGCCTTGCATTTTTGGTGATAAGATGGTCTCTGTGCAAATAACACTGAATAATACCACTGATCAGAAGATAGAAAATATCCACGTAGGGGGCAAAAAGCTTCCTATGGGCATGCAAATGCATGTTTTTAATCCAATAGGTAAATATTAATTCTCATTTATTGCTTTAACTAGAATTGATAATTAAATGTGTTTATTTTTAAAATAAAGTAGAATACATTTTATTTTATTGATTTTTAGCAAACTCAATTTATATTGGGTTGGCCAGAAAGTTCATTTGGGATTTTCATTACCATGGCATGGGAGAACTGGAATGAACTTTTTGGCCAACCCAACATTAGTTTTTCCTTTTTAAACCAAATTTATCGTATAAGATAAGTACATTTCTTTGCCCTTAGCAAATCAGGTACCATCAATGGTGATAACCAGTACTAATGAAAGAATGGTTCTGGAGAATCAAAATTGCTTTGCGTTTTTCCTACCTGCACCTCCTTTCCTGGTCAGCTTCCTTCCCTGCCTGATTTTACTTTGCCTTTTGGTTACAGTACCTCCTGCATCTTTTCTTTCCCATTTTCCTTCACATTCTATAGATTGAAACATAAAGGGAGCAAAGACTGAGAGGGTGTATACCAATTCTGTTTGTCTTCCTCTTTCTGAAGGCAGAAAGCCCACAGTATGTTTCTGAAGGCAGAAATGCCCACTGGTATTTTTTTTCACACACCATGTGTTTTAATCTGTTGCCACCATTTAAAAATCAGCATCTTTTCACACTAAAGGACAAACCCAGAAATCTCGCTGTTCATGGATAAAGCGCAAGAGTATGGCAGTACCCATGCTTTATCCCACCTGCTGCACACCCAGCTGATGCCAAGTAGGCTGCCCCTGCTGTGCACCAGTGCTTTCCAGGCTGCCTCAGGGCCCAGCACATCATACTGTCTCCCCGGCTGCTACAGGAAGTACACCTTCTTAGCATTAAGTGTGACAGTTGTATGGCTGGCTTTGAATTTTTAAAATGGTACAGTAGTTCGAATGTTTAGCTCTATTTTGGTCTTGTGTGAGTAGAGGCAGTCCTACAAGTTAGTTGAAAGAAGCTTCAGAAAAGATCTTAATTAAAAGTGATACAAGGTTTCTGTCATTGAATCCTTGAAGTGTTACAATCAGATAGGTCCACATAGTTCCTTTTTTATATAATACTTTAGGTGAGCAAAGCCTTTTGACCAGGTAACTGTGCCTTCTTTACTCATTATTTCCTATCATAGTTATTCTGTCTTTCTCCATCTTTGCCTGAGTGAGCTCTTTGACATTGTTGAATTCTGTCCTCTGTCATTTTAATGAGTCATTCAATAAAAAAGTCATCCTTTGTGTTATATTTTTTCCACAAAGATATAAAAAATTCCTAATATTTAGATGAAATTTGGTAGCAGCCAAAGTAGAGAGAAGTAGAGTTAAAGTAAATTGATTTCAGAACCCACTTAATATCATTAAAAAAAAATAATTTGGTAATTAAGACACCATTTAAAGAATACAGTGTGCTGATTCTTATTTATTTTGTGGTTAACATATTGCCAAGGAATTAAGAATATCCCAATTTGTGTTCTTTTTTATTGCTTGCAATCCAGCTTTTTTTATCTAGTTAAAAAGTTACTTTAAGAAGCATCAAGCAACTGATATATGCATTGTCTGAAGGTTGAAAATGTTATCCAAAGGTTAAAACAGTAGAACAGTATTAACATTTCTTTGAGCTGGCACAATGAGTTGATGAGTTGACCTTTTGTTGGCCTATGTAGAACAGAAGAAATAAATATAATAAATTTCAGAGTATGGCCTTCACACAAAAATAAAATATGAATATATATCATTGCCTCAGTACTAGTAATAGGCTTTCTTTTCTTAGGCAGATTTCCTGACCATAGGGTTTCATTCATTTTGTTGGCATTTACTGGATACCCTCAAGATACAGAGTTCTTTCCCATGCAGTATAGATTCCTGGGCAGTAGATAACAGTAGAGTTCAGAGTATGATATATCTTAATTAGTCCTCCAAAAACATCCTAAGGATGCAAAAAAAATACTGTATTTTCATATTTTTGTGAAATAAGGGAAGTAAGATATTTGTGTTCTTTAATAAGCACATATACATATGTTAAGGAGTCCAGTGACTTTCTTATTTGTCACCAGTCTGTTCTTTTTTTTTCTCTGTAATATGAGAAAACTTTTTTATCAGGATTTTGCCCTGCCTTTAGCATGAAACTGGATTCCTTGCATGAGTGTACAAGATCAGGTACATGTACACAGGAGATTTAAAACACAGGCCCCCCCCCCCCCCCCCCCCCCCCCGCCAAAAGAATAGCCTTAGGCTCTCTGCACTATATTCAGCGACTCTGTGTTAACACTTGACAAATTTGAGTTCAGCTAAGATTTCACTAGTTACTATACAACTGTCCCGTCATAGTAGACAGCATCCTGTTTGATTTCATTTTTCGTTATTAATATAGTGGTGTAATAGAACCAGTATTTCTCAGCCATTTCTACACAACCCTCTCATGTATATTGTGATGATTCAGAACCAGTATTCAACTATAGACCCCTGCCTGAATAAACTTTTCCAATGTATTATAGTAGGCTTCAAATATTATAAAAATCTGTTATATGAATAATTTTATGCCGGTCACTTTGCTCTTGAAAGTGTCCGAATTCATGTTCGCTCAGTCATGTCCTACTGTTTGTGACCACATGGACTGTAGCCTATCAGGCTCCTCAGTCCGTGGAATTTTCCAGGTAAGAGTACTGGAGTGGATTGCTGTTTCCTTCTCCAGGGGATTTTCCCGACCCAGGGATCGAACTGGGTCTCCTGCATTGCAGGCAGATGCTTTACCATCTGAGCCACCAGGGAAGCCCCTCTGCTGTTGAAGCTTTCATATAATAAAACATACCACTGATCATGAACTAGCCTCCAGAATTAGTATGGCACTCAGCTTGCAGTTAATTATCTTAAGACTGCGGATGTTATGAAACTGTGTCAAACAGTGCCATCATCGAGGCATCCTAAGAACTGTCACTTGGTCAAATGAGATATGAGGATACGTGATATAAAAGATCTAGTCCCGAGTGCCATTGTTTTTTGGAGATGACAGCATTTGCTACCAATGTGGTGTCAGGTGAAAACAAGACTAAACCCCAGTATATCTGTGGCACAGAAGAAAGCATCAAGGATTCAGTGAAGAAGAGCATTGAACAGTGTGACTGACAGCTATAAGGTGTAAGCTTTAGGAGAAATGCAAGAAAACTATCATTGTAGTTATTTACAGTAAAGTCTGTTTGTCAAAGATTAAGTAGCAAGGCTTCTGGGGCACTTACATACCCTCCTGGTAAATGTTAGGTTTAAAAATAAATGGAATTCCAACTAGAATCAGCACACCAATAACACTTTAAAAATCAGCATCAAATACCTCCTTATAATGCTTAATCTTCATTTAGGCTTAGATATAAAAATACTTGTTAATATTTTAAGCTTATTGAATTATTTTGTCCTACCTGTACCATGATTTCTGTAATGGTTAGCATTAAATGGGAAATTATACCTATCACAAGCCCTAGGGTAATCACAGTCTACTGGACCATCGTGTGCTTGCTAAAATGTAGTTACATCTAATGATGCAACTAACAGTACAACCACAGTTATACTGGAGACGTTAAACAAAGTAGAAATCAAAAGTGAATGGTTTCTATTTAAATACAGAGTATATACAAATATTTATACTAAATAGGTATATGTTTAAGATCCCTTATTATTCTAATGTACAGCATTACTCTTTGACTCTGGAGTCATAAGCAGTGTAAAATCGTGTTATTGTTTATCTTGAGTTTTATTATTATCAACCAGTCCTGTATATTGAAGCAGTTATTTCCCACACTTGATTAGTTGATAGGTGAAGGTTCAGAAATTACACATCTACAAAATGTCATTTTATAATTTGTTTTTTCAAGATAACATAATCTATTACTAAATTTTCTTTGAGTAATTGTTCAAATAATACAATTAGACTTACTGTTTTGGTTCATATAATGCCAGTTATCTTCAGTAATACCTGAGGACAAGTTAATTTCTTCTTCCAACTTTGCTTTAATTTGCAAGCTTTAAATTTTGGACTTTTTCCCCCTGTGAAAATTTAGGACTTTGCTGAAAATGTATTTTTTATATCTAGAGTAAATATTCCATAGTTTTAAGCACATAATCTCTTAAAACACCCAGAGTCTGGTACAGATGTTCCAAACGGGAAAACATTTATTTCCTTCTCACCTTCAGTTCCTATCAAGACAATATTGTAAAACATGGACTTTCTCAGGATGAGCTATATTTCTGAAACAAATAGATGTAATATGTTCATTGTAGTTATGTGCAGAATTAAGTTGTGAAAAAGAAAGCCTTGAGGTGAAATTACTTTATAATTTGCTTTAATACCGTTAGTTTCAAATTATTCTTGCAAATTATCATTAAATTTGACTGTTTTAACCAAACCACAAACATTACCTATGTTTTCAGTGTTTAGTTTGCCTCTTTTTCACTTCCTCTGTGTTTTCATGTCTAAATTATCTTATTTCCTAGAATCTCTTGAGCCTGCGGGATCCATTACTGTTTCAATGGGTATTGACTTTTGTGATTCCACTCAGACTGCCAGTTTCCAGTTGTGGTAAGTTCAGTTGTTCTGTGTTTCCTGTTACTATAAACAATAGCAGATCAAAATCAAGACTTTCAAAAGCTTTTTCTATGAGAGAAAATATTTACACAATCTTGTTTTTCTTTGGCAGTATTTAGACTGCTGTGAAATAGTTGCACAGATTATGTGTGATATATGTATTTTTACTATTTGTTACACAAATAGGCATTACAGTCTGCTGTATGTGGTTAAGAGCGTCTCTGATGGCTCAGACAATAAAGAATCTGGCTGCAATGCAGGAGACCCAGGTTCTATCCCTGGATCAGGAAGATCCCCTGGAGAAGGAAATGGCAACCCACTCCAGTATTCTTGCTTGGAGAGTTGCATGGACCGAGGAGCCTGGTGGGCTACAGTCCATGGGGTGGCGAAGAGCTGGACACGACTGAGTGACTAGCACTTCGATTTTCACTCTTCTGATGGGCCACTGATGGGCCACAGGCCATGGCATCACAAAGAGTCAGACACGAATGAATGACTAACACTTTTCTTTCTTCCATACATAGTTAAACTTCAGTTGATTCAGTTCAATGCAGTCGCTCAGTCATGTCTGACTCTTTGCGACCCCATAAACCGCAGCAATCCAGGCCTCCCTGTCCATCACCAACTCCCGGAGTCCACCCAAACCCATGTCCATTGTGTCGGTGATACCATCCAACCATCTCATCCTCTGTCGTCCCCTACTCCTGCAGCCCTCAATCTTTCCCAACATCAGGGTCTTTTCAAATCAGTCAGCTCTTTGCATCAGGTGGCCAAAATATTAGAGTTTCAATTTCAACATCAGTTCAGTTCAGTTCATTCAGTTGCTCAGTCGTGTCTGACTCTTTGTGACCCCATGAATAGCAGCACTCCAGGCCTCCCTGTCCATCACCAACTCCCAGAGCCTATCCAAACTCATGTCCATCGAGTTCGGTGATGCCATCCAGCCATCTCATCCTCTGTTGTACCCTTCTCCTCCTGCCCCAGTCCTTCCCAGCATAGGGTCTTTTCCAATGAGTCAACTCTTCGCAAGAGGTGGCCAAAGTATTGGAGTTTCAGCTTTAGCATCAGTCCTTCCAATGAACACCCAGGACTGATCTCCTTTAGGATGGACTGGTTGGATCTCCTTGCAGTCCAAGGGACTCTCAAGAGTCTTCTCCAACACCACAGTTCAAAAGCATCAATTCTTCGGCGCTCAGCTTTCTTCACAGTCCAACTCTCACATCCATACATGACCACAGGAAAAACCATAGCCTTGAGTAGACGGAACTTTGTTTGCAAAGTAATGTCTCTGCTTTTGAATATGCTATCTAGGTTGGTCAAAACTTTCCTTCCAAGGAGTAAGCGTCTTTTAATTTCATGGCTGCAGTCACCATCTGCAGTGATTTTGGAGCCCCCCAAAATAAAGTCTGACACTGTTTCCACTGTTTCCCCATCTATTTCCCATGAAGTGATGGGACCGGATGCCATGATCTTCGTTTTCTGAATGTTGAGCTTTAAGCCAACTTTTTCAGTCTCCTCTTTCACTTTCATCAAGAGGCTCTTTAGTTCCTCTTCACTTTCTGCCATAAGGGTTGTGTCGTCTGCATATCTGAGGTTATTGATATTTCTCCCTGTAGTCTTGATTCCAGCTTGTGCTTCATCCAGCCCAGTGTTTCTCATGATGTACTCTGCATAGAAGTTAAATAAGCAGGGTGATAATATACAGCCTTGACGTACTCCTTTTCCTATTTGGAACCAGTCTGTTGTTCCATGTCCAGTTCTAACTGTTGCTTCCTGACCTGCATACAGGTTTCTTAAGAGGCAAGTCAGGTGGTCTGGTATGCCCATCTCTTTCAGAATTTTCCACAGTTTATTGCGATCCACACAGTCAAAGGCTTTGGCTTAGTCAGTTTGTTAGAGCCTGCTAAATTTTTTTTTTTTAATTTTTTCTTTTTTTTTTTGCGTATCTCTATGCTTTTGAAAAATTTACGAGAAAATTCATGAGGAAAACTCAGGAGAAATTAAATTCATAATGTTGGCTAGCCCAGGGAAGATACCTTTTGAAACATTTTCTATGGTATCTTAAGCCCCTAAATTGGAGGATTACTGATTCTGTCAGTACCAAAAACCCATACATTTTTCCCTTTTCACTTTAATTTATAAACTGCTTTTGATGAAATTCAAAAGAGAACATTTATCAGTTGGCAAGGTTTCATAGGTGAATACTATTTAAAAGAGCTTTTCTAGGATTGAGATTTTTCACTGTTATTGTTTTATATAATATTTTATATACTTCTGATGAAATAACTATTAGCAAATTAGCTGTATTTGTGTCTTTAAGAATTATCTTTGAAAAAAAAATTATCTTTGAACTCATTTCTTTTATATTTTTCTGATTTAAGATATAATTTGTTATTTTGATTTGATGTCCTTTGTTCTTATTCTGAGAAGAATTGAGACATTTTATTTATCTAAATTTTAGGTGGCTTCTGACAGAATTTTTTATGATAAAAACCTCCAGATTTAGGAAATACACAGACACTTTTAAATAAGTTTATAGGTTAAGTATAATGAATCTTTCTTTTTCATATACCTTTTCAATACCAGTAAGTCAGGCCTAATATTATACCATTTATTGCTGAGAACCTGCAATGATGAATATAAGCAATGTAGCATAACACATTGATTTTATGCAGATCATCACCTTTATGTTTTGGGAGGTCTGCTATATTAGTGATATATAAAAACTGATTACTTTTCCCAACATTGCCTAGTAATTGTTTATTATTTTTCTATTAGACAAACAACACAGATCAATATTACTGAGCACAAGACTATGAGTAACATCACTCTAAATAGATTTGCCTCCAACACCAGAGGTATATTCATTTTAATGATTTCGACAATGTGAACCCAATGACAAAGCTTATTCACTAAGTTAGGGCAAAATTAAGAACTAAAAACATTCTTTTTTCTCTTCAGTTTATATTAAAAACCTTTTTAAAAAAATTTTATTTTAATTGGAGGTTAATTACTTTACAGTATTGTAGTAGTTTTTGCCATATAGTGGCAATAACTATACTGCCATACACTTTTTGCAGAGAAGGGTTTTTAAAAATAATTTTTCACTACAGAGATTTTCTGTTCAGTTCATTAGACAAGATTTACATCTTGTCTTTGACAATTAACTGAGTCCCTTTAGGGAAAAATATTTAGATAATGTTTGATTTCTATCTTCCATTGGAAAGTATATATGAATAATTTTTTCTCAGTTTCTCTTAAACTAATTTTAGGGAAATGATGAATTTATTTTATATAGAAAATAGCCTTAGCTATTTTAAGCATCTGCATTAATATGTTTTTCTATTGCAAAGGTATGAATTAGTTATTTATTGTAGATTTGTATTAAGTATATAACCACACTAGATCAAAAATTATTTTTGTGTGTATTCCAAAAAGAACACTTTGTCTTACATCAAATGTAATTGATCCTGAAGCAATGTAATCACAATTACTCACTTTCTTAATTGGCCTGCCCAAAATCAGAAAATGGAAACCGATCGACAGTGTTTAAATCAATAGCTTCATAGTAGTGCTAGTGGAGGTAGGGAGATAATGGTAATGGGCAGATCAATTGGTCCTAGACGCCAATCACTGACTGTGCCTTTTGCATAGTAAATAGCACTTTTTGCTTAGTGATGTGCTGTATTAGTGTTGGTAGTTCAATAAAAAGGGAGGGGAAGCAAGAATGGCTGATATTGAATTTTTTCTTCAAAATATGTTATCCAAATCGATATATAAAATTGTGGGTAATAAGAGCATATTTGCTAGGAAGCCTTCAGAAATGCTGAGAACATGGATTATGAGCCCTTCAGGTACACTTCTGTTTATTTATAGAAAAGGAGCAAGAGTGAAATGATCCTACTTTAGCTTCTAGATTAACTCTCTGTATTGTTATAGTTATATGATGCATATATAGACAGATAAAGCTATTATATATAACTGCATAGTTATATGGATATTAGTGTCTCTTTTTTGGCTTTGCATTTTAAATGGTCATCAAATTAAGTCCTTGATTAAATGTGTATAATATACATAAATGTGTCTTTCTAAAAGTAGATGCAGTGCATAAACAGGTCTCACCCTTGTTACCAGCAGATATTAATGTATTAACTAGTATGAAAAATTATATGACTTGGCTCAAGTTAGAGGACTGAGCACTAACATCCACCCCTCTTTTTGCCCCAAATCATTAAAAAGTCAGAAAATACATTCTTTAATAGAAAATGAGCACTAAAAAGAGAAAGAGTGCTATTAGCTGACCAGAAATTGTGAAGAATTATTGGCAGTTAGAAAGTAAATGGGAGCAGATATACAATAACAGAGAAAATAAAAACCACGGAGCAGAGCACTTCTGGGAGAAAACTACTATAATGGTAAGAACAAACCTGGCAGAACCTCAAACACAAAGTGAACAAGTGAAAAGTGAGGGTGAGACAGTGTTAGGGAATTAAAGAACTACTTCCAAACCCCAGTTCCCCAATCCTTCCCCTGGCAGGAGGCAGCATACACATTTAATCAGACCTAAGAATTACCCTGTAAAGAAAGTGAACAGCTACTTGCCTGGGAAGGACATTAGGTAAGAATGTGGGGGCCTAAGAGAGCAGCAAGGGTTGAGTTTATAGGAAGGAAGCAGGATGGTCAAAGATGAGATGAAATGCAGTTCTACCCAAGAGAAGGATATTCTCAAGTTATCTACACTAGGATAAAGCCAATCTTGCATCTGTTGGTAGAGAGATAAGGCCATTGCCTACCTGCCTCCCAGCTTCACGACCAGGTAACCAGTCATGTCTCACCCACTTAAGAAAACTCCAGCCAGCCCAGCAGGGTAGAGGAGATCCATAGAAATAACACTCACTAACATGTGTGGAGTAGTGCTACGTGCTGCACACTGTTCTAAACACTTGGCATTGTGTGTGTTAATTTACTCAATTCTCAGAACATTCCTATGAAGTGAGTAGTAGTAGTAGTATCCTATTTTAGAGATGAATAAACTAAGGCATAGGAAGAAAACTTGTCTAAAATCTTATAGCTAACATGCATAACTTGTTGTGTTCATTAATCAAACCTAGTCCTTCATTATAAATACAGACAGATAGCTTAGGATGACCAGACTTTTCAAGAAAGGCATCAATTTGAAAGGGAAGGCTTAAAATGACTTACAACGACTAACCAGTCATGAAGGGAGCAGATGATCTGAGAAAGAGACCAGATATCTTTAAAAATTATAACTAATATCTGATTCCAAAGGATACTTTATCTATAAAGCAAGAATTTATTGCTTACTTTGAGAAAGAGTAATTAGACAATTTAAAGTTATTCTTAGGGATTTAAAAACATAATTCCAAAAGGAATTCAGTAGGTGGATGATAGACTGGACGCAGCTGAAGTCTGATTTAGTATTCCATAAGAGGGTCTCAGTGAGTGACATCAAGTAGAACAGAAGACAAAAAGACGGGTGGAAAATATGAAAGAAAAGTTAAAAGAAGTAGTTCATCTAATAGGTCTGGAAGGAAAGAAAAGAGACAATGGAGAAAAGAAAGAAATTAGAGGAGAAAATTTTCCCAAGCAAATGAAATGTACAAGCCTTCAGATTGAAAGGACCCATCAAAGGCCAAACAGGTGAATGTGAACAGCCAGCAAAAAGGCCACATTCTGGTAGAAGTTCTGATAAGGGGAACACCACTTCAGTATCTTCCAGAGAGAAGAAGAGCAGCTTACCTAAAAATGAGGAGAACTTCAATACTGTCATCAGTTCGGGCGACCAGAAGGCAAGGGACATAACCTTGAAATTTTTGAGGAAGCCAAATGGACGTTTTTCACACCATGGAAAGCAAAGCAATGGAAGCAAAGATTCCATCAGTTTACCCCCCAACGACCTTCTTGAAAGGATTACTCAAAGATACAGTTAGTAAAAAAAGAAAAAAATTTAACCTGTGACAGAGAAAAATAGAATAAAAAAATAGAGAAAGAATTCTACCTGTAAAATCCATCAATATGTAAAAATAATTGTTCATACCTAATGTAAAAAATAAGCGAATGATCTGGAACAAAAAAGTCTCAACATGAACGAGTATGAGGAGGAATGATGGTGTTCTTGTCATGCTTCACAAGAGAATTGACTGATGGCAAAAAGAAGTTTAAATATGGTTTAAAATGTTAAAGCTAACCTCTAAATTAACAGAAATATGATGCTTATAACATCCATATGATGAAAGAAGAAAAGGAGTGCTTAAAACTTGACCAGTTTAACAAAGGAGGAAAAGAAAAAAGCATGGTAAATAAAAAACAAAATAAGATGACTCAAAGGGGCCACACGTACTAGTAATCAGAATTCAGGTCCATAAGCTGATTTCCACTTATATTGGGCTTGTAAAAACACAATTAAGCATATACTATTTATTAAAACCCCACCTAAAAGAGGGTGGCACAGAAAAAATTGAGATAAAAAAATAAAATGTTTATTTGTTTGTGTTTATTATCAGACATACAAGTTACCAGTCACCACATGAAATATCAGAAGCTTTCTTTTTTAAATCAGAAAAACAAAGTTTTACCCTCTTTCAGTACTTTCAGATTTTTATGGAGGCTCTAGACAATACAAAAAGACAAGTAAAAATAGTTAGAGGTATAAATCTGGAAAGACACAAGATTATAATTTCTATCCAGCATGTAATTACCAACCCACAAAGTCTTAGAATCAATGAGTTTAGGACAGTGGTATGAATCATTATGTGAAAATCATTAGCATTTCTATGTAGTAGAAATGACCAATTTTAAAACATTATGAGTAAAATTATTCTGTTTACAAGAACAACAAAAGGAATAATCAATTAACAAGAAATACATGATACCTATGTGTGAATTTTTTTAAAACCTTTCCTGAAGGCCATAAACTTTCCTGAAGGCCATAAAAAGATGATATAAATAAAAGTAATAAATCTGCTGTGTTCCTAAATGGGAGATAGGACTCTCCCACTTGTTAATCTTCAAATTCAGTGTGATTCTGAGCTCAATTCCAGTAAACCTTTCCAAGGACCTTGACAAATTTCTAAAATTCACCTGGATAAAACGATGTCCAAGAAGAGTCAAAACAAAAATTTAATGAAAAAAGCCTTTTTCAATAATAACTTCAAAATATTCTTTAAGGTCACAAGAATATTTTTATTCAGTCTAATTCGCTATTGGCACAGAAGTTAGTGAAACAAAACAGAATTTAGAGATTTTGTATATCATGAAGGTGACATTTCATATTAGTGGGGTGAGATTTCATGTCAATTGTGTATGGACCATTTTCTGGAAAAAAATAAAGATACCTTCTTCCCACAGATTACTCCAAAGTAAATTCCAGATGGATTTATTATTTAATCATAAAAACTATAAAAAGTGTTTAGAAATAATATAAACAAAATAATTTTATATCTTTGGGGGTGGGGTGGGCAAAATTCAAGCAAGACACAGTATCCAGAAAGATACAGAGAAAAAGTGACAGGTATGACCATTAAAACTTTTAAGCTTCTCTAAATATTGAAAAAAATATTGATGTTATAACAGGTGAAAGATGGTTAGAAAGTATTACAGCATTTTTAGCAGATGAAAGTTTAGTTACCAGTATATATAAAGAACTCTCACAAATTTCAATATAAAGGAATCTAATATGAAAGTGGAGAAAGTTTGAGAATAATTCATTTACAGAAAATGAAATGCAGAGAGCCAGTAACAATAATACATACAACATTGGTAATAGGGAAATTTTTTTTTTTTTAATTTTATTTTATTTTTAAACTTTACATAACTGTATTAGTTTTGCCAAATATCAAAATGAATCCGCCACAGGTATACATGTGTTCCCCATCCTGAACCCTCCTCCCTCCTCCCTCCCCATTCCATCCCTCTGGGTCGTCCCAGTGCACCAGCCCCAAGCATCCAGTATCGTGCGTCGAACCTGGACTGGCAACTCATTTCATACATGATATTTTACATGTATCAATGCCATTCTCCCAAATCTCCCCACCCTCTCCCTCTCCCACAGAGTCCATAAGACTGTTCTATACATCAGTGTCTCTTTTGCTGTCTCGTACACAGGGTTATTGTTACCATCTTTCTAAATTCCATATATATGCGTTAGTATACTGTATTGGTGTTTTTCTTTCTGGCTTACTTCACTCTTTATAATAGGCTCCAGTTTCATCCACCTCATTAGAACTGATTCAAATGTATTCTTTTTAATGGCTGAATAATACTCCATTGAGTATATGTACCACATATAGGGAAATTTTAAAAAATTCATTCAAATAAGAAAAGACTTGCAAAATTCTTAAATAATTTTAATGCCCGACAAGGAAGGTACAGAAAAACGTGTATTCTTATTTACTGTTTGTGGGATTTCAAGTTGGTACCACTTTTTTTTAGGTCAGTTTGGCAGTATTTATCAAATATTAAATATTCATAAACTAAACTCGTCAACTTAGTGATTTCATTTTTAGGGTGTCAGGCTTGGGGAAATATGGTAGCCTGTGATGAAGAAATAGATCTAAGAGTGTTAAGTAACTTGTTTATAATAGAGAAAATTTGCAAATGGGGATTGTTGGGGGAATGCTTAAACAAATGATGATTACATCCCTATTAGGTGTGTGTAGGTTTTGGGTATCTACTATGCATTAAGCACTAAACTGGGTTGTGATAACTCCTTTAGTCGTCGAAGCTAGCTTAAAAGGTTAAGTGCCATTTTTCTTACTGCATAGATAAGGAAACTTGAGTCTCACAAGTTTCTAGGAATCTGTGAAATGAGATTATATGTAGTCTAAGTATATGCATTACAGTTCTTTGTAGAACAGGTAGAATCTCGTCTTACATTAAACTATGACATCATGTGATCCCTTGTAATTAGGCTGTTTAGAGCTACCTCATATTAGTACCTTGTCAATCTGGTAATCTGTTAATTCTAATAATTTTACATCTGCCATTTCTCATTTTCACCATTCCCCTATCTATATCAAGACATCTGTGTTTAGCCCCATGTTCAACCAAAGGAGATGAGAAGAAAAAGGTGGGGCGGCAAAAAAGAAGAACTATAAGGAGAGAGAAGAGAGCAATTTTTAAAAAAAGGACAAAATATTTAAAAGGAGGATCACAGAAAACTCTGGAGGACATCCTAAATCACTAATATAAATGGAAGTAAATTTTCCCCAAAATAAAGAGGAAACATTCCTTCTTACTCCCTACTAAGCCAAATCTTGCTTAGAAGCTAAGACTGGGTAATCAAGAATTTTATGTACTAATTATATTAATTAGATTTTGCATTCATTTGTGTGTAACAGAAGGCTGTCTATAGTGACTTCACCACAAAGGGTGTTGTTTATTATTCTCCCAGTCAGCAGTTAAGAGCAGCTAGACTGTCTCCACATGTCTTCTCCTCATGTCTTCCAGCAGAAGGTCTTCCCAGCTTTTTGTTCCATGAACTAATTTCATTAGCAAGTGCCATTCATCCTAGGGGTCACAAGATGGCTTCTGTAATTCCAGGATTCCATCTGCATTCTAGCCCCCTCCCCCAAACAAAGGAATGAAGTGACCGGGAGGGAGGAGCCCATGTGTGTTGGAAAAGCAAAACTTTCCCAGGAGTCCCCAACAGCCTTCTGTTTAGGCTTCATTGGTCATAACTGGGTCACTTGATCAGTCCAGCTGTTACTAATACAAGAGGTTGAGAGAGACGATGTTCAGGTGGGCACATTGTCTCCCTGAAGAGAATCAGGATGATTTCAGGAAAGAAGAAAAAGAAAAGTATTACTTAGTGTTCCAATTTCATTACATTATTTGCCCCACAAGACCCATTGTGGATGAACTTACAGCCTTAGTTTTTCATATGTAAATACATGGTAATCATTTTACCAATCACAGAATAATGAATAAAATATATAATAAAATAAGTATAAGAATAAAGTATATAATATACAAATAAAACATAACATATAAATAATAAATATATAATAAAATAAATAAGAATAATAAAATAAAACATGCATTACCAAAAAGTAACAGAAGTGAAACATATCCAGTCAGGCTGAATCATATATATTCATCTCTCATTCATTGGTTGTTGCTTGTGGGGGCATTTCAGAATCACGTTTACCTCCCCCCCACCCCAGACTGAAGCCTGCTCCTTAGCTGCCTTGATTTTCATACATGCCTTAGAAGGCAGGTCTACTTTCCCTTCTTCTGTGCCCTTGCCCCCTTCTCCCTGGCATCAGTGCCCTACAGCTGCTTAACCAAGGGGTCTAGGGGTCCTTTTCAGGAGTGTTGGAAAGAAGTCACTTCATCTATAATTTAAAAGAAATCACAAGTAAAGATAGTATAATATGTGTAATTTAACCCAGTGGCCATAACTCTTAAAATTGTATACGTCTTAGTGAAATATTTATACCACACACTCCCGATATGTACTGTATGTGTGTCTCACTATGCAGACATATTATGTATATACTGAAGTATTCAGTTCAGTTCAGTCGCTCAGCCGTGTCCGACTCTTTGCGACCCCATGAATCGCAGTACGCCAGGCCTCCCTGTCCATCACCAACTCCCGGAGTTCACTCAGACTCACGTCCATCGAGTCGGTTATGCCATCCAGCCATCTCATCCTATGTCATCCCCTTCTCCTCCTGCCCCCAATCCCTCCCAGCATCAGAGTCTTTTCCATTGAGTCAACTCTTCGCATGAGGTGGCCAAAGTATTGGAGTTTCGAAGTATTATGTACAGACAAAAATAGAACTTCAGATGGGACGAGAAAAAAATAAATATAATTGATAGTTTTTTTTCCCTCAGTGGATTTTCTGCCTCAATGGAGTGCCTTGTCCTTTCCCACTTTGGAGCGCACTGATTTATCTAGTTATTTGAAGCTGGGAGTTTATATTTAACACTAAATTAGTTCATAATATATATACTATCCATTTACTACTTTATCAGCTTCTAAGTATTTCTCTTCATGTGGCTTAGCCTTCCAGTACCTCTACCCGCAACACTTCTATCTTAAGAACTCCATCTGTGCTGTTTTGGAAGAAATATCTCCTTCCCTTCCAGGCCTGATCCATTGGCCTAGTTCTTATGCTCTTAATCCCAATCTCGTTTACCTGGGCTAACACCTCACTTTGTTTCTTTGTTTTGCATCAACCTCTAATTACTTTGGAGCTGCCCTAAGCATTTTTCTTTTGCCTCTGCATCCTCAGGAAGCCTCTGCTGCTCTCTGTCCCCTGTCTTTCGCTGCCAGTCTTTCCACTGAACTTCAGCTCATTGCATCCTGCATTCTTCCTCCAGTTTGAACTGCATTACTAAGTCAGCTGTTACACATGCTTCTTTTTATTCCTCCCTGCAGTATTTGACTCACACCTTTTCTCCCCAACCACTCTTTTTCCAGTTCTCTTCTGCAAGTTGTACCACTTCTGTTTTTATTTACATGCAGGTGTCCACTTTATCCTTTTTCTTGTCATATCCTCTTTTCCTATGTGATCTTATCTACTTACAAGGCTTCAGCCCTTCCCCATACATTCTGGTTGCTTCTAAACTCATGTATACTGCCCTGACCTGTTTTCTGATTGATGATTTGTTTTTCCAGTTATCTGTTAAATATCTCTTCCTGGGTGACACAGGGGTACTCAAAATATAGCATGATTTAATCCAAGTAATTTTGTTTAATCCTCCAAACTCCTCTTCATTGAAGAAAGTCATCCTTCCAGTCATTCACGTTAAATGGTTCAAGGTCTCTTCCTCCCGTCCATCACTGCATCTGTCCCTTTTAACTCTGAAACACCCCTGTCTTCCGCATTTCCTCCCAGGGAAGCAGCCTTGTATAGTCAAGTAAAAATATATAGATAGATAGATAGATAGATATGGCAGCAAACATTATATAGCTGACTTTGGAATAGGATAGACCTCAGTTCAAATCTCAGTGCTGCTGTGTTCAGACCTTCATACTAGTTGTGTGACCTTGGGCATATTGTTTAGCTTCTCTTGGTGAATTAGGGATAACAGAAGGTACCTCTTAGGATCACTGTTAGGATGCACTAAAGCAGCACACACAGTCAGTGCTGGAAACCCCTGCTTGGACTGTTGATTCGTCTCCTTGCTGACCTGCCTGGCTTGGGTTTCTCTTGCACACCACCTCATACAGTGCCGGCACGGTCTATAAAATACATAGGCGATTGTTTGTTTATTTTCCTGTGTCAGAAGGCTCTGGTAGTTTCCTTTTTTTTTTTTTTCCCATGATACTTTGAAGCACATTGGTCTGAGTTATGAGAGTAAAGTAATCATATACTTTGTCATACAAATCAGGACATTTCAGATAGTGACAGGAGACGTGAACTGAACAAGATCCCAGGACAACTGCCATGGAGAACTGGGCCTGCAGCTGTGTATGCTATTCTCGGCAGAGTGTCCCCAGTCTTTTGACACACCCTCTGCTCACCATTCCCAAAATATAGATCTAGAATCCATAGAATGTCCCTCTCCCTCCTTTTGGAAGTAAACTTACCTCTGCCTCACTCCTGCAGAATTAACCAGCCCCTCTTTTTGGACTATGATACTTTCCACATATCTCTAACATTGTACTTATCTTTCTGTTACAAACATAATTGAACTCTTTCTCTGTCACTAAACTTGTGAACTTCAAGGGCCAATTTTACTTGTCTTTAAATCCCCAGATGCTCAGAGAGTACATGAGATTAAGTTTATATTCAGTAAATGTTTATTGAATTAATAAATAAATTGGGTTTATTGATTTGCCTTGGCAATCCATGTGTGAATAATTCAGAATCATTGTTTTCTTTTTAGTCTAGTCCTTACCTTGTTCCATTAAAGAAAATGGCAGCTTAGAAGATTATAGTATATAATAATAGCATAAAATCAAAGTGGATTTTCTTCTCTTTCCTTATATTTTAATATTTATCCCTACCCCACCGTTCAAGAAAGCATTTCTCTTAACCTTGTGTTTGCTGGGTTTTGGGGTTTTTTTGCTTGCATAGAAATATTTTTATTTACTCTTTGCTTTTCTTCTCTTTATATATGACATTGTTTTTATTGAAGAATAACTTCATCCATTACACAGAACTTCAGTGTTCAGCTTGATGAATTTTTATGTGTACCACCAAATCAGTTTTGAACATCTAGAGCCCTCCAGAAAGGTCTCCCATTCTTCCCCATAGATACCACCTTTCCTATAGAAGTGACTGCAATTCTGTGTTCTCTATCAGTGAGTTAGTTTTGGTATCATACAATATGTATATTTGTTTCTGGCTTCTTTCACTCAAGGTTAGGTCTGTGGAATCATCTTTTATGTGTAACAGGTGTTTTTTTTTTTTAATTGTTATGTAATATCTCACTGACTGTATCACAATTCATTTATCCATTCTATTATCCATGGGCACTTGGGTTGTTTTTCATTTGGGGCTATTAATAATAAAACTGTGATTAATATTATTGTACAGGTTTTCTTTTTATAGTACATAAACACTTATTAACACTTGGTATTATTTTGTTAGCACACATCTTAACATGGTATGGTCACTCCATTTTATTCTTTATTTAAAAATTGATAGCTTTAAAAAGATATCTTAAACTAAGACTAAAGTGCTCCATTTTGTACACTTTTACTGAAAAGTTGAAGACAAGATGTTCTCTACCAGATAAGCTGCATTAAATGTTCCTCTGGAGCTTCCCTTGTGGCTCAGATGGTAAAGCATCTGCTTACACTGCAGGAGACGCAGGTTCGATCCCTGGGTCGGGAAGTTCCCCTGGAGAAGGAAATGGCAACCCACTCCAGTACTCTTGCCTGGAAAATCCCATGGATGAAGGAGCCTGGTAGGCCACAGTCCATGGGGTCTCAAAGAGTCAGACACAACTGAGCGACTTCACTTCACTCACTTCACTTATCTACCAGTTAAATTGCATAGATATCTGGTAGATAACTTATTTACCCAGATAAGTTGCATTAAGTGTTCTCTGGTAATGGCTCCTTACCTATTTTTAAAAGTTCTATGTCAAATGGCATATTTATCATAACTGCAAATAATAGGCTTTCCAGTTGAGATAACAGATGTATTTCTTTGCAAATAGTGATGAGAAATATTTCAAGCCTTTTTAGCTGTGATATTTAAGGCAAACATTTTTATATGCTTTAATTGTACCTGTTTAACTGCATAGTGTTAAGAATGTCTATTTGTTAAGCATTTAGTCAGCTTTAATGTGTTTTTTCTTTAGTACCAAGGATGATTGCTTCAGTGTTAATATTCAGCCTCCTGTTGGAGAACTGCTTTTACCTGTGGCCATGTCAGAGAAAGATTTTAAGAAGGAGCAAGGTGAGAGATCATTACCATTTACTAGAAATTGGCATCCCAGATAAGTGTGCTCATTCCTCTGGCTGAACTCTAAAATAAATTATCATATGCACATAGCTATTAACAGATGTCAATGTACAATCTTCCAAGTTTTGCTAATGCTTTGTGTTTATAAAGTAGTCTAAAAGGTATATGTTTGCATCACTGGCATACTTAAAAATTGATTATTATGTCTTTTAAATAATAAATAGATTCTTAATTAACTTTTCAGTCCTGGGAATTTTGGCTTGTCAACCTAATGATGTATTCATGTGTTTTGTATTAGTGAAAATGTCAGGAATTTGGGGCTTAGCAAAGTCCCATCACAGTACGTGTTATGTGTATGTATTTCCTTTCACTATAGGACTGTTTTTTTGTGTTCTGCTAATAGTATTTTTCCCTGTTAGAGTGCCCTGTCCTTCAAAATAAAGTCCTAATTGTAGCATTAAAATATTAAAATATCTCTATTTTCTTTTGACCTTATTCTGTATTAAAGAAATGCTATGCTGTAAGGCTGTATCAGAGCTGAAGCAAATTAAAATACGCAACAAAAAAGAAAATATTTTGTTTTTTCAGAATTTTGAAATTTCATTTTGCCGAATGAAAGTGTTAATATCTTGGACTTGACCTAGAGTTAAGCATACTTTATTAAAAATAATTTTCTTCTTATATAATAAGGGGAAACAACTGCCTCATTCTATGTATTTAATTAAGAATAGCATTTATAAAACCAGGACATATTTAAATAGTATAGTCAGCAATTTTTTAAAGTTTATATGAATCCAGGAAGGAGTTATCAAGGATTCCCTTCATCTTGAGGTCATTAATTCACACCTGTCAAGCTTTCATGAAGTACTAGGCGCACAGAAATACCTGAGGAGAAGGGCTTGCTCCCTGGCACTACATCATTATAGTGCCAGAGGTTGGTTGGTTTTACTGTGAACCTTTGTAGTTCAGTGTCCAGAAGACCTGTTGTAGAAGAATCTCACAAAGAAACTCAAATAAGAATGTAAATTAATGGTAATCTTTTATTATTCTGCCTTATTTTTAAGTGATAAAGAGTGACTAAATCCATCTTTGCATTTACTTTTCTTGGAAGTTGGTTATTGCTGTAGAAGAAAGTCCTATCTGTGATTTTATTTTTCCATTGCCAAATTGAATTGATTCTTACATTTGCTATTCTTACCCTTTGCTGGCTAAAGCCTGCCTCTCTGCTTTACACCTGCTCAGCAAACCCAGGTGAGTGGCACACAGGAGCTGAGTAAGCCTTGACACGTTTATTGTGAAGGGGATAGTCCTTTTTCGAAAAGTGCAGCTAAAGTTTCTCTAAAGCAGTAGGTTATTGTATACCTTTTCTCTTCCTCAGCTTTAGTTTAGAATATGTACTTGATACTTGATCAAGTTTTTTTGTTCTCTGTTGTGACTGAGGGATTTCTTCCCTGACTAGCCATACAGAACCATAATCGCGTGAGAGAGGTGTGCTTGGATAGCAGCTGTGGTCCTCTGTGGAGCTGTTGCCAAAATTCCTTTTTCTTCTGCCATTTTACTTCTATGGTTGTTGATTATTTGTCTGAATAAATCTGGCAGCTGTTTGCTATGTTTAATAGAGCAGAAAGGCTACTCTGAATAAAGCTATTTGAAAATTTGTTTATATGAAGTATTTGTAAATCCTTGCAAGTCTCTTGACATTTCTGTATCATTCTTTCTGTCTTCCTGAATTCATTCTTTGATATGGGACTTGATGCTGGCAAATTTACCACAGGTTTAAAGAGTCTTTTCAATAGCATCGTTTTAGTTCTAGATTTCAGCTGCTTTGGTAATAGAGGTCTCAATTCTCAACTTTACACATGTATTTGTTTCTTACATCACTCTAGGAAGAGCTTAGCTTATTTTGCAGAAGATACCTAGAAATGACTCATTAACTGGAAATTCTAAATCAGAATAAAAATCAGTTTCCTCAGATTTTTATCAATGCCGGTAAATTTAAGAACTGTCTATGTGTGTCATTACATGCTAGCTTTAACTGGTTTTTCTACTTTAAATAAAATGAATTTATACACTTAATATCTCATTTCACAGGGCATAGATTTCAAGACTCAAGAAATGTATTAACTGTATTAACTAGGATTTAACTGAAGAAATTATAAACTAAAAACATGAGGAATATGATTCTATTTTTATACTACAGATGTGCATATTTGAAAAATGTGTATAATGTTAATTAAGAATACTTCTGTCAGGTTGTACGTATCAGATTAATATTTTTTAAAGCGAAAATGTTTTGTTTCTGGTATATAGCATGATCTGTCCCTTTGCTCAGTTGTTGCGTTTACAGTTCCATGACCAAACGTGCATTTCTGTAAGGTTGGTGGTCCAAGTGCTAAACAAAAGATTGGTTTCGTCTATATTTTGAAGTTATCCAGAGTATTCATATTATGAGCCTTAACCAGAAGGTGTGTTTGTTTCATTATTATGAATTTTGATCCTTGCAGAGTTAGTTCATGATCTAGCTGTGGGATGATTTCAGTACTATAAAGTGAGATGTTTTATTTTTAAACATGTAATTTTGTTTCTTGAAGCAGTTTTAATTGTACGAGACCCAAGGAAAGTGGTTATTCCAAATTTCCCTACTTATTTGCTTTCTTCTTAAGAATTAAATTGGAAGTCTAAAACATTCAGAAAATTTTTTAGATCTTCTTTTCTTATTTTATTTACATTTCAGCAGTCCGTTACAGCTGATTAACCTAAGTGCTGTCAACTGCCTCACCAAAATGTAAATTTTAATGAGGCAGCATATTTTGCAGTCTTGAGAATTTTAAAATATTCTTCCGATTACCTGACGACCTTCATTAGGTATGAGAAGGCTGTATAGTGGTTAAAGAATGTTTTTGTAGAAGAAACTTTTAATGATATCTTGGCATATTTTTCTTTTTCGTTAATTTAAGAATACCTGATATATTTTCATTTAGGAAAAAAATCTCTGGTTTAAGAAACCTAGAATGGTTACTTAATTTTATTATGATTTATGCCTCCATCTTATGGGTTCCTAGCTAGCAAGATGCTAATTCTTTAAATGGTCAGACATTTACTATTTTCTGGCCCTTAACCACCACAAGCAATCATATTTGATGCCCCTTAATTAGAGCACCTTTTTTTCTTTCCAGGTTCTTTTTCCACCTCAGCAATCGAGACAATACATTTGCTTACCATGCTGCTCTCCTAAGTGTTCTTTTGCATGTAAATTAATCTTGATTCAGTTTACACTGTCATGCTGAGTGGTACAAATTGCCTATAACAATAAAACAGCATGAGTTAAAAATAAAGGGGGGTGGGAAGGCAGATTGAATGTGTGCCTTACTTGATAGGATGTTACTTTGCTTTATGCCAATACATTAGCTGACGATAATGAATCTTCTGTTCTGAAAAGCATGGTTTAGTTGATTTTTTTAATTTTACTTCAATGGAGCAGTACCTTGTCTCTTACAGACCAAGTTAGACAAACCATTAATGACAAGAGTGTTAAGGTTAAATATGAAGCAATGCATTCACTTCTCTGAGTGCTATCCATCTTTCCATTTACAGGAGCTTGACAAAAGTACTGGCTTTGTACAACATTTCCTTTAATTACATGCTGCGGGAAACAGGCTTTTAACATAAACATAGTTGCATTCATTTATTCAGCAGTTGCTCTTCAATAGAGCTTAATGGAGAAGGTTTAAATCCTAAATGAGTACACACATCTCTCAGCAGTGTTATGTCAGCAGCCACTGTGCTTTCCTTAAAAGCAGTGTTTGACTGCTTGTGTGGTTTTTAAAGCTTTTGCCTAATATTAAAGTTAAACAGTCTAAGACAGAACATACTGTCCCCGAGTTTGAAAGTGGTTAGTAAAAACTGTTCTTTGTTAAAGCTAAATAAGTCTTTTTACAGTGTTAGGCTTTAGTGTCTTCATACTACTAATCATAGGGATTTTTTTTTTAATTTGTTACATTAGCAATAAATAGCAAAATTAAATAGCAAAAATTAAAGGTGGGGGACCTTTTGAGGATACAAAATCAGCTTTTACCTTTTTATAAATTTTGTCAACTATTGTACACATATCAGATGTCTCGAAGGATCATCATTTTTAGTAGATACTTTTGGATGTCAGTGACTTAACATCACAGAATCAGATAGATGGCATTTAACATTTATAGCTTTTGTTTTTTTTAAACTGGGTACTTAATTTCAGTTTTTGTTCCAAGTATTTCGTGGGTTATTGAATTTGTCCTTTGAACACTTGTACATAAGATTCTGACATTAACAGCTTGCCTTGTGTTAATTCTATATGGTTTTTATTCATGATTTTGCTTTGTTCGTGATCTTTTTAAATCATTATTTGAAATGTCTCTGGGATTTAAATTTTTCCAATTTACATTGTTCCCTTTGTTTTCAAACGTTTTTGCTTCAGAAATTTTGATTATTTTTGTCAGTAACCATAGTTTCATTAACTAGGCAAATACTGTTACCACGCAGTGTAGCTTAGATACTTGTCCATTTTTTAGAACCACACAGCTGTTCAGTGACTTCCAGTTACTGTTGAGATAACTTTGATCCATTATATTGAGACAGTTCATCATGTAATGCTACTAGTTATTCCAGAAACACTTTGGTTTGTTCTCAGGCAGCATTTGGCAAGAGAGATCTTTGAATGAAAAGGAAGGGGGAGAGTTCTTAAATAGTGAAAACTTAATAGTTTATGGAGCCCAAATTAATTGAGTATATTTTAAAGGGACTGAAATTAAAATTTTATCTTTGTGATTCTATGTTTTTATCAATCATAGTATTTAAAATCAGGTTATTAAGAGTGATGTTCAATTGCATTTTTATAGATTTTTCAACACCACTAGGATTTTTAAAAAAATTTAATCAGTTGCAGTTCATTTTAATTTTATGATAAATTATCTTGTAAATTACATTCTGAAGTGGTATTTCTTCTGCTTTAGAAAGTTTTTAGATTTTGACTTACGAATTTTAAATTGTTTAATATAGTTTTCAAAGAGAAATCAGTAAAAGAGAGCATCCTTCTGCTCTTACAGGCATGCTCTCTGGAATGAATGAAACTTCCACCACGATTATTGCTGCCCCGCAGAATTTTGCTTCCTCTGTGATCCTTCAGAAGATAGTAAATGTAGCCAATGTGGGTGTAGTCCCTTCTGGACAAGATAATATACACAGGTATGTTCACTGACCCGTGATGTGGAGGTAACTTGTATACATGTATAAATATTGAAATTGAAATTAATTATCAATTCATAATTTTCCTTTAAAATATTAAGTCCTAAACGTGTGTGTGTGTGTGCGCGCATGCGCACGCTTATTCGTCTCCCACTCTCCGCGACCTCGTGGACTGTAGCCCACCAGGCTCCTCTAGCCATGGAGTTTTCCAAGCAGGAAGACTGGAGCGAGTTGCCGTTTCTTCTCCAGGGGATCCTCCCAACCCAGGGATCAAAGCTGTGTCTCTTGTATCTACTGTCTTGGCAGGCGAGTTTTTTACCAGCTGAGCCACTAGGGAATAACATATCTATGCCCCTTCTTTTTTAGGATAATACATTGGGTTTGGATGGGCTTGATGGGTTTGGAATAAGGTCCCTCTTCTGTATTTTGTACAGACTTCAGTATATGTATATGGACATTCCTGAAAGATACAGATAGTGTACCTGCATTTTATAATAGCTTGGTGATTTGTAAAGGTACTTGTGTGAGGTATGGTTGAGAATTTCTTACTTCACTACAGTTGGTGAATTCCAGGAAGAACTGTTTTATAAAGCACTGGATTTGAACTTTTTTAACTTAAAAGAGGGGAAGTTTGGGTATAGATTTCCTTTTGACAGCAATCCCTTGAGGCTGCTTCCAGTGACAAGGAACCATTATGGGGTCAAATGCAGCGTCTGTTTCTTACACCAGGAAGTATCTTCACGCCAGCCAACTAAACCATGAGGTCCAAGTTATTTGCCCTCAAAGGTAGCAGAAAACGTGATTAGTATGTGCCTTCTTTGTATTCGTACGAATGCTAGTGACTTGAAAGTAAAATAATTACTCCTTAAATAAATATGCAGTGATTACTTAGTCCTCTGTCAGCTTAAGGGAATTCAATGCAAACTATCTTTAATTCCTCTGTCATTCTACTGCCAATGCATACTTCCATCATTACATTTAGGAAATAATTTAAAATCAAAAAGAGTGCCTTCAAACCTTTAGAAATTTAATGTATCTTTTAAAATTAATACAGGGGCAAGAGAGGCCCCAAATAAAGATTTCTGTGGGTTATCTGGGTTTTTTAGACTCAACTCTGCCATTATTGGGCTTTATAACTTCTCCTTATGGGCTTTAAGTTCCTCATCTGTTTGGAAATGGATGGCAGGGAAAAGAAGGTGATTGAAATGAAATTATATTATCTGTGGAAGAACATTGGACTTCACATCAGAAGAGCTGAGTTCAAGTCTTGATCTGCCATTACAGAGTTGCCTGACTTCACCTACTCATCATGACAGATTGAAAACTGCATGTAGTAGTCACAAATCAAATTTACCCTGTGCCTTTGTTTTTTTTTTTTGAAAGGGAGGTCACTAAGTAAATTGCTCAAGAGATCTGAGCACCTTCCATCTGAGATCTGATCTGCTTCCCTTTCTTTATGTTAAGCCTTGTCATTCTCACATAAGTTGGTGATAAAATAATAAAATGGATAGAAAGTCTTCTTGTTGGTGAGTGAGTGAAGTCGCTCAGTCGTGTCCGACTCTTTGTGACCCCGTGGACTGTAGCCTACCAGGCTTCTCTGTCCATGGGATTCTCCAGGCAAGAATACTGGAGTGGATTACCATTTCCTTCTCCAGGGGATCTTCCCGACCCAGGGATCGAAGCTGGGTCTCCCGCATTGGGGGCAGATGCTTTAACCACTGAGCCACCAGGGAGCTATACAAATATAACTTATCTATCAGTGTTATTCAATAGGGGAAAAAAATGAACAGAAAGAAGACTTTTCAGTGAAAATTTTTGATTCTATGTCTTCCTTGTTTTGTTTTCTTCTTTGAATTTTTTTTTTCTTTCATTTTCCTGATTGGTTTTCTATAGCAGAGGTTGTTTTTCTTACGGATCCTTTGAATTATTGAAATTACTAAAACATCAAAATATTGTATGTCATCTGTAACTTTTAGCTTATGCTTTATGAAATTTTACCTGATTCACCTAGTATCCAGCAGTACTTCAGTCTTACTTTAATATGTTCTTTCATAATAGACAAAACAACACAGGGTAACCCTTCTTTATGCTGGAACTTCTAATTTTGTTTTGCATTGTATGTGGGTTTTTAACTTTTCCGAAAGCAATGACAGTGTTCCACATTTTTGTTTCTTAGAAGAAAATAGCCAAAATACCTTCTCAAAGCCAACAAATATGAAAACTACTTTCCTTTTGGGAAACAGAGAGACACTTATTAGCACAATTGTATAATTCTTAATTAAAGCGTAAAATTTGCCTGTAACTTGTCTTGGTGGTTTAGAAGTGGTTTAAATGCCTGTTCAGATGATTTACAGTCAATTCTCAGTTACCCATACCAGTACAGGGGAGGTACACAATAGGAACCATGTCTATTCAACTTTGGAATGCACTTACACTTTTAAAAAAATAATGTTATACTTTTATTTTTGGCTGTGCCGGGTCTTCTGTGCTTGTGGCAGGCAGGGGCTACTCTCTAGCTGTGGAGCGCAGGCTCTAGGCGCACCGGCTCTGAGTTGCTGCAGGTGGACCCGGTAGTAGCAGCTCCCGGGCTCCATAGCTGTAGCACACGGGCTTAGTTGCTCTGCAGCATGTGGGATCTTCCTGGATCAAGAATTGAACCCGTGTCTCCTGCACTGCAGGCAGATTTTTTACCACTGAGCCACCAGGGAAGCCTGCACTTAGACGTCATGGTCCATGGTCCTCATATGCATATACTTCTGCAATGTGTTGACACTTTTATAATGAAGCCTTATCACAGCAGCCTGGTATTTGGCTCTGTAACTTGATGGGGGAGTCCAAGTTACTGCAGAGCCAGAAGAGGATGAAATGGCTGTATCTAATTCAGAACAGGCTGTGCTATCTTGACTTGCCTCAAAAGTCTTATCCTACTTACTGAAAATGTTTTACATTTGCTTTTTTTTATAGCTAGGTATGGCTATAATAATGTTTTAAATTTTAGAAGGCTTCCAGATAATAAATATCTAGAGTTACTTGTGGTCTTCAATAGGAAAAATAACAAAAATTATTATCCTGCAAATGTAACACTTTTGCCACTCTTTTATGCCCAGTAAGTTAAAACCAAAATAAACAATTATTAGTAAAATCTGTACCCATGGCTATCTTCATTTCATTTAAAATGAAATAGCAATTACTGTTCATAATAACAAAAATTAAGTTTACTATTTTATTAAATTTTATTAATGTTTTTAATGGTAGTGTTCAACAGTGTATTACCCTATGGGATGAATGAATTTATATATCTAAGCTTATATATTAATTGTCATAATAAAATTGAAATCTCTATGAGATTTTTTAATGACTTCTCTATTCTTCTGTGGTAGTTGCTTTTTTGAGTTTATGAAACATAGGCCCAAAACCATTCTTGTATTTATTAATGATAATAAGTTTAAAATTACTTGAAAAAAAACAATGTGCATGAAAAGCATCTTGACCATTAGTATTTTAAGAAATTAAATTATTCTTGGCTGGCCTACCTATTATGTTCTATTTAATTTTTCAGGGTCTTTTATTTCTGAGAGGACTTTTAAATTATCATTAGAATATTCTTTGTGACCATTCAATGAATTAAGTCCTGTTGTCTAGTTTTAGGATCATTTGTTCCTACTACTCTTTACAATTTGAATATTTTTTATATTAAAAACCAAGTTTAAAAATACTTATATAAGAATTAGCTAAGAAAAAAATGAATCTTCATTAAATGCAGAAGTGTGTAATAATATAAAGTAGACATTTTAATTGAATACATAATAGAAAATGGCTCCTAATACATTAGCAGAAAATATCTCCATTAAGGAAAAATCAATTAAAGGAGCACAAGTTTTATGGAATTCACTTGAAAAACCAGGAGCATTTCAAGTATAGTTAACCACTTTTAAAGATCAGTTGAAAAAGTATAACTACTTTTAGATTATATGACATTTAGCTTTGATTTTCTAAATGAGCCATAGAATCAGAAACCCAACCAGTATACTATTAGAACACTTAATTTCTGTCTTCATTTCCATGGTAGGTACTTACAGATCAAAAAAGCTGCTCTTTGAGAATAAAACCATCTTACTGAGACCTGCAGAGTTATGGTCATTGTGCCAATCTTGATATTTTCCAAATTACAGTTACCACATGATAGACATCAGAGTCAAAAGAATCAAAGCATTTACTAAATATATAGCCAAATGTCTTCTTGTCTTGTTTAGATACTCATAATACAGTGTCATATGAGACACTGAAAGTCTTAAAGCATATTATTTAAAACAATACTAGTAAAGAATATGGGATTCCGATGTGGGAGTGCAATGCAATGCAAAAGACACATCTTCAGTCCCTGAGTCAGGAAGATACCCTTGAGAAGGAAATGGCAACCCACTGCAGTATTCTTGCCTGGGAAATCCCATGGACAGAGGAGCCTGGCAGGCTACAGTCCATGGGGTTGCAGAAGAGTCAGACATGACTGAGCAACTAAATAACAAAAAATAAATAATATATACAAAAAGCAGAATGAACAACAGTAAGTCACTATACAAATAGACTGAAAAGTTAAAAGATTATTTTATAAGTTTTAGGGGAGGATAGAGACACTAGCCTTGGAAATTCTAGGTTTTTCTAGGGCCAGAAAAATGTCTTGTTCTCCTCTAAGAAAGAAATTAAATTCAGAGGTTTTGAAGGAGATTCTTATTCAACAGTGTAAAAACTGCCTTTTTTTAAAAGTGCATTTGCCTTAATCACATTGTTTGTCCTCTGATCAACTAAGGGTATAATGATCAAAATGCAGAAAGCCGAAAAATCTGTACCTTCAAAATCTCTAAGGTTTTTCTGTATAAAAGAACCAGGTAGGAGTTTTTGTAAAACTCAGATTCCTGGGACCCACACCCAAAAATTCAGATTCAGGGCCACTGGGATAGGGCCCAGGAGTCTGTACTTTAGCCAGTACTCCAAGCAGTTGCAGAGAGATAGATGTTCCAGAATTTCGTGGTTAATGACAGCCACATGCTGTATTTTAAAAAATATTTTTCCTTGTATGTTTCTTTTTCACAGGTTAGTCATTAAGGAATACCAGTAGACAAGATGTTTGATTTAAGCTTTTCTTCCTTCTGTCCTGTATGCTCCAGCAAGAAAGGAATTAGTTGTTTAGTCACTCAGTCGTGTCCGAGTCTTTGCAACCCCGTGGACTGTAGCCCACCAGGCTTCTCTGTCCGTGGGCAAGAATGCTGGGTTGGGTTGCCATTTAGGAGCACGTTACAGTGGTGGTGATGAAACAGTCTCAGACCATAAGTAGGCTTTCAGCAGTCTCAGCATTTTATATTTTAACCCAGTGTCAGGAATTCTGACATTCATATACAGTAATATTGTTAAAAACAATTATCGTACAACCTGCTTATTTTGTTATATCATACAACCTACTCATTTTACCCTTTCATGAACAACAAATTGACCTTATAAGGGGAAAATGTGATATTTGAGTGAAAGCAGAAAGCCATGTCTCTGTCATGATTCTATTTTAGTTCTTAATTTATTCAGTAAAACCTTAGAAGAGCTTTCATTGTTAACTTGTATTTAGGACTTAACATTCCTTTTTACCCCCTATATTTCTTAATCTGTGATTTGGATTTTGTTTACTGTGTCACTTTTTTAATTTTCAAATTTTGAACATGTACAACCTGTGAATAATTACAATCCTAATAAAATAAGTGTTGTTTTACTGTTATTACTTAGGTCCTTAACTATTAGAAAAGTATGATGCTGTGAATGGAACTGTGAATCCATGGCAACCTGGCAGCCAACTTTTTAAATTTATCAACACACTTAAAGACTAAAGACCATTTATTGTTTTAGGATTAAAATAATTTTTTTTAACTTAAAGTAGTTGTAAAGAACAACTTGTTTCATTTCTAGTCCTTAAACTGTGTATACATGTTTAATGCTTAAGTATTGGCATATACCATTGTTTGTATCCTAAAATATCCATATTGTGTAACTCCTTAATTCAGTATTTTTTTAAGACCATTGTGACAGATTCTGTTAGTGCTGGGGTTACCAACATGAAGGACATAGATACTTTTTGGTGAAGTCTTCGCTATTTTCCTGGTTTTGGTTCTTAGGTTGGTCAATCTTTAAGTTATTATTTTTGTTTGCTGGTTGTTTTCTTTCTTTTCCCCTGATAAACTATGGAATATTTAAATACCAGGTAATTTTGAAGGCCCATATGGAAAAGAATGGCATTTGATGTCTTGATGCCCGAATTTTATAAGCCTGGTACTATAGTCACCAAACTTCATCTGTCTGAAAATAAAAGTTTGGACATACAGTTGTTAATAATATAAAGGTGCCAGGCTTCAATCTTACTCTATAACAAGTCAGAGGGAATTCCCTGTGGCCCAGTAGTTAGGACTTGGTGCTTTCACTGCTGAGGGCCCAGTTTAATCCCTGGTCGGGGATGTAAAATCCCACAAGCTGAGCAGCATGGCCCCCCACAAAAAGCAAAAACAAATGGGAATCTCAAACATTACTAAGATTTGTGAAACCTCTTTTGTGATCAGAGTTTTTCTCAGTTTGGTGGTTATCCACTAGGGGGCGGCACTGCTTTTTATCTGACTGCTTGGATCTCTTAAGGCTCTGAGCAGCATTTCATTGAAAAACAAATGTGGACCTCAGTTAATTTTTACACGAAAGGCGTATTTGGATATTTCAGAAATAACCAAACTGCAGTTAATTTTTGTTTTAGGATATCCTGTATTTAAATTTTGTGTAATTCTACTTTTTGTGAGATCATTTTCTACAATGCAACAGTTTTTCAAATAGGAATATATAAATGTTTTCATGTAAAAATGAAAGAAAGGTATTCTTGATGGTTTTGCTTCTGGCTGACAATTTTGTAAGTAATCAGAGAGAATGGGGTAAGAATTTATTTGTTTTACTCTCTGGTTTTCTGTTAAGTCCCATCCCACCCCACCCCCAACAAACAGACGAACCAAAAATGCTCTAGAATAACTGGAATGTTTGGTATCTTTCTTGAGAAAGTGCGCTTAGATTTTTTTAGTTTTCTTGTATAAAGAAAGAGAACACATCATTGACAAGGTAGCATGGGGAATCATGTTTTATACAAGTTCTAAAGATTAGAATGGAAAATAGAGTCCTAAATTATGATGGCACCTAATTCTTTTGTTTTAACTAGTCTCATCAGAATGTTAAAGGAAACATTACAATATTGCTGGCCTTTTTTTTAAAAAAATAATAGGGAAAAATACGTTGCTTCAGATAAATTCTCTAAACTTGAATCACATGTAAATTTTTTCTCAATACAGATTCAATAGTGTAATGGGCTTAACTTACATTTTTATAGTCAACAAAATAGGATTTTTTACAACATACAAACTCTGCCTTTTAAAAATGTTATCCTATATTAACTCAAAATTATAGGGATTTATAATTTAAATCAGTTAGAAAATAATACTACAAATCAACATGCTTTGGTGTTTGATGTTAGGAACCTTATTCAAACCAGCATTTCTTACATATAATTATAGTGCGACTTCATTACACATTTGTCAACTTTGGACTAATTATTTTTATACAGCTCGGGCAGGGCACTCATCTCGTGACCGTCTTTCTTACTAATAGGACTCTGTCTGCTTCAGCAGGCAGTAATTGAAGGCTTCATGTACACAGTAGGAAAAAAAAAGTTTTAGCCTGAGTGGGCCATTGTCACAGCTTCTGGTAACCAGTAGAACAGAAAACACAAGAAAATTGAACTCAGAATAGAAAAATCAGAAACCAGGAAGACTATCCAAGAGAAGAAAAAGCATGTCTTAGAGCTGTTGCATTAAGTGTAGCAAATATGATTCTGCATAAAAAAATTTTATGCTTGTGAATACCCTGCGGATGGATGCATCCTCTCAGATAACTGTTTTTAAATTCATGTTCTATTAACATTTAAGTTATTTAAAAACAACTGAGTTGCAGGGTTCTTTTTCATTCCAACAAAGAGCATTTAAGGTCCATAGCCATTTTCTCACAAATCTCACAAATCTAAAAAACATACGGTTTAAGTACATGAAGGAATAAGTTCGTGCATTGTAGAAAATATATTTGTTCAAATGTGTTATTTGACCTGTTCTCATAATAGTTATAAATTTTCTCAATAGTTACAAATTAGCGTCTTTAGAAGAGTAGTACATACTTTCATTTAGGTTTGGCAACCAGCTTATTTTGTCTTTTTCTTTAAATCTTAGGAATGTTTAAAAATTTATTTATTTGACTTGGAGGCTACTTTACAGTATTTGTAGTGGGTTTTGCTATACCTTAGGAATTCTTACAGACTTTAAAAATTAAATGTCAGTTGCTAGAGATAATAAATAAAAAGACATTTAATAAGATGAAAAACAAATATATCCGTACAGTTTTACCTTCTCGGTGGTTACAGACAACGAGTGCTTGGTGGTTAGAATGAAAATGAAAAATTATGAAAAATACCTAGATGGTATTCTTTTAATAATGTGGAGCCCATCATACATAGGCAGTGCATCTTTAACTGTCACCCACTTATTTGTTCTCATTTGTGGTGTTACTGGTGTTGCAGGTGGGTTGGTCTCCAGTTGTCCCTCCTTACATGACAGCGCCATTCAAGGTTTTGTATTTTTCACTGCTGGTGTCTCTTCTGAAGGATTGGGGGCTAGGAGAATATTTATTTCTTTTTTTAACCTTTAAAGACAAATTTAAAATATGTCATGACAGAGCATCAAATCAAGATGCTTTGAATTGCAGAACACTACACATCAGATGCACAAGTTTTGAAGAGAAAAATCTTTCTTCTTAAAGTTCCAGAACAATAATAGATTATATACATAAAAGGTAAATCAGAAAAACCTTAATTTATCTGTTGACAAATAAAAAACAAATACTCAGAGGGCATTTTGCATATATTAGAATTGTGTCATATCAAATCAGAAAAAGCATGGGTTCAAATTCCTGCTCAGCCATTCATTAGCCAGGTGTTTGAGCAAGTTTCTCCACTTCTGTGGGCCTCAGGTTTCCTCATCTATGAATTGATCTGACTCATAGAATCAAGAGAAATAATGCAAGTGAGGTACTTAGCACCCACTGCACACAGCACTTAATAAATGCTGCTGTCCTCACTACCATGATCAGAAACTTCACAGCTCTTCTGAAAAACATTTTATCACAGTGTGATCTTAGTTAGAGGCAAGTTCAGAGGTTCTGATGTCAGTCATTAAATTTAGTATACAAGTATTTGACGCAAGCTGTCTTCAGTGTTTATTACACCCCCAAGCTAGCTCTTTGTTATTTACTAATTAGTAACTCTTTGCATAACTATCTTTTAAATATACATTAAAGCATAACCTGTTTGGGAGTTAAATGATTAATAAATTGGGGGGGCGGGGGGTGGCGGTGGCTTCTGCTTTCCATGGACCAAAAGAAACCAATTGTAATCATGCCGTGTTTCCATTAAATACATCCTTTTTGAACTGTGAAATGAGAATGTCAGAACATCTGATCTTCTGGTCCTCTGCTTTAAAACATTGTTTCCACCATTTGTGCCCATTAGAACATAGAGAACTAGTTAAAAGACAGTAGCTTTCACACCAGCTGACAGATTTGCTAGAATGATTGGCTTAATGTGTTTCCACTGCAGTGTAAGCAAATACCTCTTTTCTTCTACATTCGTATTCTTTACAGTGTTGATAATTTTGAGGTAATAAATATTTTAAGAACATGTACAAGACTGTAGCCATGGGGTCCCAGAGAGTTGGGCAGGACTCCGTAACTGGGCAACCGCAGGACAGTAGTTTTCATCTGTAAACATACTGACATCAGAGCTGACAGTTGTCTCTGCTGAGTTTGTGTGTTTGTAACATCAAACCTAAGTTTTAGTTGAAAAGAGATAAAAGGTGCTTTGGGGCTGTGCAGCCCTGACAGTCAGATAGCAGCACTTAGAAGGCGTGACACAGTCTTCTTCATGGTCCCGAGGCATAAGTGTTAAGTAAATAAAGAGACTACTAAGACTGCCGTTGACATAATGATAACCTGTCAGAAACAGGGACCTCTGCCAAAATATTTGTTGAATGACAATTAGGTGCTGACCACATCTGTGGGGAAAGTTGCACAAAGGGGTGAGACAATAGAGCCACCTAGAGTCTGTCAGCTGGTGACATGGCTTTAACAGAAATACAGAAATAGGGTTCTCCTGGGAAGCAGAAGAACCTCAAAAATTGGGACAATAGGAATGCAGAAACCTGCAGAACGTGATAGAAAAGAGAGGTCATTTGAGGGCAGGTGATCTTGTGTTCTCTCAAAGGTGCAGATGGCCTAGAGCCTATTACAGAGAGTGAAGTGAGTCAGAAAGAGAAATATAAATATCGTATACTAACACATGTATGTGGACTCTAGAAAGACGGTACTGATGAATTTATTTTCAGGGCAGCAATGGAGAAACAGAGAGAACAGACCTATGGACATGGGGGCAGGGAAGGAGGGAGCGGGAGAGATGTATGGAGAGAGTGGCGTGGAAATTTACATTACCATATGTAAAATAGCTAGCCAGTGGGAATTTGCTGTAGATCAGGGAACTCAAACCGGGGCTCTGTGACAATCTAGAAGGGTGGGATAGGGATGGAGGTTCAGGAGGGAGGGGACATGGGTGTACCTATGATGATTCTTGTTGATGTCTGGCAGAACACCACAAAATTCTGTAAAGCTATTATCCTTCAATTAAAAAAATAAAATGGCACCAAAAAAAAAAAAAAGTGCAGCTGAGGTGCCCGTTTCCAAATCTTTTGTGTGGGCATCTAAAGAGCAGATGGGTGTATATGTTCAAAGCTTTTATGAAACCTCTATGATTTCTTCCTAAACTGCTTACTTAACAGTTGCTTCTCTCAGTGGAAAAACTGCTCCATCAGATTCCTTGCAAGTCTTCAGCATCTTTGGAGAGAGTACACAAATACATCTACCACCCATTAGCTAATAGGTTGTTTTTTTTTTTTTTTAGCTAACATTTTAAAACATGACTTAAAAGTGTTGAAAAGATTTTCAACTTAGTAAAATTAGCATATTTGTTTTGCTTTTGATGCATTTTTATAATTATTGTTGGAAAACTGATCTTCATGATTCTATTGAGGCCAAAAATGGCTTAATAGGTACTCCCCCCACAAAAAAAAAAAAAAAATAAAGAAAAAAAAGAATCTAATATATTATGAGCTCTTGGTGTCATTTAAAAAAAAAAACTCAAAAAAGAAATTACTTTCCATTTAAAGAGAATCTGCTTCCTGCTTAAGTGGCTAATATTTTAATTAAGTCGGGAGTGAAGTTTTTCTGAGTGTCTCCTGATAAACTCCCTCTTTTATGTTGATGGTAATTAAACAGATCCCCGAGGAGGCTGTGGGCTCGGTGCGAGGCCCGTGCTAATTGTCAGGCAGGAGACACTGACCAGTTGGCTTGCTCTCGAACGGCCCGCAGCGTGCTGTTAGCGCCGCGGTCTGATTTTCTGTTTTGTGAGCTGTTGTCAGGGCTAACTGGGTGCCATTGTGGCTGGAGATGTCGCGCAAATTGAGGCAGATGGCTCAGGTTCAGACACGTGTCCTACCGAAAGGGGAAAGGGGATTGGCCCTGCAAAGTGGGGTCACAGCAGGTCACAGACCTGCTCCACACTTGTTAGTGTTTTCAAAAGCTCATGTGCAGCAACTTTGTTTTTCTCCAGTCATCCCTGCAGTCAAACCCTCCTCACCCCCCTCAGAAACTGTGGCACACGTAGAAAACGGGGGCCTGGGAAGGGACCGTCCTCTTCCCGTGTCTGGGGCTCAACTGTGCAGGCAGAGTCAATGAGCAGGATTGACAGAGCTCCACTGCGTCTCCAACGGCTCTGCAGTCAATTGCAGTGCTTAAAAGGCTAGTTTTGCTTTTAATTCCATGTAATTAGTAGGTTCTTCATGTCTTGGAATTTAGTAATGTGAGCCTTAGACCTCAAGTTTGCTCTTTCCTATTCTAAAGCAGAAAGATCTAATGTTCAGAACATTAAAAAAAAAAGACAGACAGAGGGAGTGTGGTGTTACACTTGGCTGTCACGTGATTTTCTTCCATGTCCTCAACGTTAGAGACTGAAGTTGACTATTTTAACGTGTATTAATTCATTGAAACTTAGTATGAGTTCAATAATGCACATAAAATTATGTAGTTTCTTGCATAATCATTTTCAGATATGAGAAATTAAAATTTCAAGCTCTTTGAGAAAGATAAACTTTTTCTTAACATGTTTTAAAGATGAAAATAGAACAGTTTATTTTAAATGGCCCAATGGCTGGTGAAATGTTATATATCAAATGAATAAATGATTCTCAAATATGTAGTAATCAAGAGTTATTCACATGCATCTATTGTTCAAACTAATAAGTAAAATAGAACTCCTTTTTCTGTTCTGTTCCCAAGATACTGAAATTACCTGCTTGTGGTAAGCATGTGCTGGGCAATTTATTGATTTTTCGGGAGAATGCTTGTCTTTGGGTTTTGGGCAGTAGGGAACCTGTAATAAATTATTGAGAAAAAAAGTTATTTTAAACCTATTTGAATATATGCTGTCTCCTTTTTTCCTCCTCATGATAAAAGGTCTCTGGTGCTTTGTTTTTTTTTTTTTCCTTCCAGGTTTGCAGCTAAAACTGTGCACAGTGGGTCATTGATGCTAGTCACTGTGGAACTGAAGGAAGGCTCTACAGCGCAGCTTATCATAAACACTGAGAAGACTGTGATTGGTTCTGTTCTGCTGCGAGAGCTGAAGCCTGTCCTGTCCCAGGGGTAACCTGCTTACATCTGGACTTCAGAATCTGGCACACAACAAAAGTGCCTGGCATCCACTACTGCTGCCTTTCATTTATAATAATAGCCCTTCCATCTGGCAGTGGGGGAAGAATACACTCTTGACATTCTTGTCTCCTGCTTTAGAATGCTGGTGTGTATCTATCGTGAATGCAATACTTTCCCCCTTTTCGCTTTGCTAACCAAAGAACATACATTTTGCTGTCAGTTATCTCAACTCCTAAATCCATTTGGCATTTTCTCTGTCCTGCTACTTCTTCTGGCCCTCGCGGCTCCCTTCCCTTTTTCAACAATGATGGACATGAACTGGATACTTAGAGTTCACTGGAGATCATCTTCCTTTCCACAGTAAGCAAAAATTAGCCTAGAAATAGTATACATGACCTCTCAGCTTGGTCTATGAAAAATGGGGTAGTGTCCTTCTTAGAATTAAATTCAGAAACAACAATTTATCTGCAAAATTTTGTTCTATGAATTTCCTGGTATTGTAATTGGTTATTGACAACCGTCATCATGAAATTATCTCTGAATAATAAGATAAATAAACGAGCACCTGAATAACATTTGTCTTTGCATTCTTAATGAGAAATCATTTATAATCCTGAAGTTCATATGCTGTGGTTTCTTTAAAATAAATGTTTTGAGTGTTATATTATGTAGAGAAACAATGGGGTGTAGTTGGTGAAAGAAAAACCACTTTCAAACCACGTGGGTTTTCTACTTAGTTACAGTTAACTCCAAGAAAAAAGCTGATATATTTAATAACAAAAGCAAAAGTCTTCATGTCTTCTTATAGACAATTTTGATCTTAGTAAAGATCTGATTACAGATCTTCATAGTTGTAAAGGCCTATTACAACTACTGAAGAAATTCTTTGAATTTCAGTGTTCCTTTACAGATTTTGATGCCCAGCTCTGATGGACTGACCTGCCTTTGGAAGCTAACTAGTATAAACTAAATGATAGAAATCTTAAAAAACTAGTTATCTGATCCACCTTTTAGCACTTTTCCCTGAAATGTTTTTTGGGGTTTTTTGTTTGTTTAGTTTTACTAACTTAGGCAAGTTACTGTTTTAATAATAATTTTGTAAAAGGTTGTTCTGTAATCAGGAAACTTTCCTAATACTTTTAAAGCCAGTTGAAATTGTATTTACCAAACTTTGTGATACAAGGTAATAAGACTTTAAGACAGGTCCTTTTCTATGGAGCCACATTAGTGATTTTTTGAAAGTAAAAAGAAAAGGTACATTGATTGAAACATTACAGAACATATATAAAGAGTAAAGAAAAACAGAAACATTTTTGGGACATTCAGGCTGTGAAAAAATTATGTAGATTTTTAAGGTTGTGCGTGTTACATGTTCCTGCTCCTAAAATGCAGCAGTTAATCTGGGGGAAGTGTTGCTGCCGCGGGACACACCCTTCCTCACGCTGGAGGGTGTACTGCGAAGGGACTCGCACCAAGGAGCTCCGCTGTAATTGCAGCCCCTTGGCATTTCCATTATTCAGCCTATTTCCTAGGGCTTTACACCTTTGGATTTTTAAGTCAATAACTTTTTAAAACATTATAAAGAATTTGACAAGCCAAGTATTTGTTTTCTGGAAAAAATATATATGCTTACTATCATCAAAGCAGAGGGGGAAATGCATGTCATGATGTAGAGAGATTTTTATTTTCCTTATTAGGGCACGCATCTTTGAAAAGAGGTCATGCATTTGTCTGTTTTTTTTAATGAAGGAAATTTCAATAAATTTTACCTTTGAAGAAGATCACATTTTTTACTTAATTTTTAGATTTAATATGTACATTAATAATGTGTGGTGTGCTATCAGTTGAAACCGCTTGAACATCAGTAGCTTCTTAACATTTTTTCACATAACTGAAATGAGAAAAATGACCGCCGTCCCAAGTTAAAGATACAGGGAGTTTTTGTTGTTTTTTTTACCTTTCTTTGGCACAGTGATTCAGAGTTCCTTTCCTCATATTTCTTTTAACTTTACCATAATCCATGATTACCTTTTAAATTGTTCCATTGAGTCGAGTTAGTCAATGTTGAATTCTTAATTCCAGCTGTATTTTTTCATTTTAATGCCCACTTAATGGGACACTTTATGTACACCAATCTTGAAGAATGGCTCACGTACTGTATTTCAGGCTGAGCCACATTTTTGGTATCACAATACATTTGCTTTATTATAAGAAAAGGAAAATGTTTTATTCGGAAGAGACTGTAACAATGAACTTTTACCCAGTCAAAATATTAGATACCTGCCCTTCCCAATAATTGTTAGCAAACATTTGAATAACTTTATGAAAAGTTTGCACTCGTAAACCTGTGTTTCTGTGGTTAAACATTTAAATGTTACTATTAGAGAAGACGAGAACCCAGAATGACAAACAACATAAGGGAGGTTTAAAAAGAAAAAAGTAGGCCCAGCTAAAGGGATGCCTGAGATCTTTGACGGTTTCTGTTCCCTCTCCGTAATCTCTCTGACATTATTGGCAACTTTGTTTAAAGCGGGGAAAACTCTTTCACATAATGGGAGGGGAGGAAAAAAGTCCTATGTTACAACACAAAATTAACAGAGCCTTACTATTTGCTTTCCATCCAAAGACCCCGTCCACTGTGCAGCGTGACGAACTGCGGTAACCCTTGCCAAGTGGTGGGAACATAGAAGATGAGCTCTCTTTCCCCCAAGAAATCTACAGTCCAGTTGGCAGTAAATAAAGATGGCAGTGTGGCCTCGGCCAAGTTAGTGAGCCCTGGTTTCCAGCCAGGGCTCAGCCTCACTGCCTCCTACTCCCACTCCTAGGTGCCTGGCCAGCCCAGGGGCCTGCAGAGCCCGTGTTCTCACCACCGCCCCCTTCTCTCCCAAGTGAGAGGAGGCCAGTTTCTGAATGCACACTTTGTTCCTCCATCAACTGAAGGTCCATTCATTGAGAGAAAATTACTTTTTGACCATGTCCTTGATTTTTTTTTTTAAATCCTTGTCCATCCCTTCCCCACACCTTGCAACTTGGCCAGTTACATCAGGAAAAGTTTTCCGGATCACTTTTGGTCTCGTCTCAAGATTTTAGAGAAAAAAATCAAGTTTATGATAGTGTCATTGTCTTAGATGAATGGAAATTGTGTTTAATATAAAAATATGCCCTTAGATGGGCCAGAAGTTTCTTTGAATCTTCACAGACTCCATCTCCTTTCTTTATGTGACTTCCCAGCAAACAGCATTCGAGACAATTACATGAGTGCTTTACTCTGTCCCTATCGGTAACATTCCTCTTCTTTCCCCCAACTTTTCAACTGTTACGAGTAAGCAGGATTTTAATCTGACCTGCCCGGTAAATTAGCCACCATATGTAATTGTTTTTTTTTGTTGTTGTTAGCAGTGTGTAAAATGTGTAAAGTTAAAAACACGTTAGATTCTACGTGGTCACCTGACCCACACTTGGGCCACGGCTGTTTGGAAGCTGAGATTTCTTCTAGGAAAGATCGAGAAGCAGTTGGCAGATGTGTTGTCAAATCGTGCCAGTAAGAGTTCCTGGGTTTAGGGGAAGAAGTGATCCCTGTGCTGGAGGGCTCTGAGAAGGTTTGACTGAGCCTGTGAGGCTAGCTCTTAAAAGTGGGATGGCATTGAGAAAAGTGTTTCCAGGAGTGAGATAAGGGAGCATATATTGTTCTCAGCAGAGGCTATATCTTAGAATGCTTTTTAGACATTCTCTGTACAGAAAGCTGCGCTGCTCCCATGCTGAGAAGTGCTGTGTCCCCTTCCTTTCCCTGCCCTCCTCTCTGCTCTTGCCCCTCTCACACAGCCTCTCTCTCCTGAAGCCGTCCCCCAGGTTCCACCTCAATGCTGTTCAGAGAAGAAACGAGGGGCTGAGCTGTTACCGATGCGGCTACAATGAGCTTGTGCACTGAAGTACACAGAAACAGAAAGAAAGGTGGGACAGGTGAACAGCTGAAAGGTAGGTTCTCCCAACAGAGATCAGGAGAAACAGGTTCGGTTGGTTTTCATCTCCTGCTTGTAGGCCAGTTTCAGATGTTTCCTTGGGAATTATTTCCTGGGCCACTGCTGGTTCCAGAATGAGTCTTTCAGACTTAAAGTAGCTAGAGAGTATTAAGTTCCACTGGTGTCTCTTTCCTGGTTAGGTGATTGTGAGCTGAAGTGAAGCTAAAATTTCTAATCACCCCAGTTTGGGGTACATAGTCACTTGTACATATAATTCCTAGCTGGTTCATTACACACACTGAAGGCTCCAAACCCTCAAAACTCACATGAGGGCTTATTACAATGGACTCAAACCTGTCTTGAATGACATTCTGAGACCCTGGTTTCTCATTGACAACCTTGAGAGCCAGAGCTACCAAATATTAGGCTGAAATGTAGACGGGTCTTTATTCTAAGACCTAGAGACGTTAAGGAAACCTAACCAGTAGATGATTCTGGGCTCATTAATGTCAGAGAAGGGGAAGGTCTCCGAGGAGGGAGGGAAGGGACATTGGCTCCCTCCAACTTTACCCCAACCAAAATTCTGATTTGTTTCCCCCTAAAAGGCTCAGACGGTAGAGAATCTGCCTGCCACGCGGAAGACCCAGGTTCGATCCCTGGGTTGGGAAGATATCTTGGAGAAGGGAATGGCAACCCACTCCAGTATTCTTTCCTGGAAAATCCCATGGACAGAGGAGCTTGGCAGGCTACATTCCATGGGGTCTCTAAGAGTCAGACACGACTGAGCAACTAACACGTTTCACAGAAGAGCATCTTCTTCTCAAACTATGTAAGAAACAACTTATTTCAAATCAGTGGGATGTGAATGAGGACTCCTGTTTCATGGTAGGGTCAACCGTCTCTATGGGCAGCAGTAAGGCATTGTTAAGACTGACCTTCAGAGAGAAAGAGATTTAATTCTGCTTTTGCAAAGGAATTAAAGATTGTATGAAGGTGGGCCCCTCCATCTAAACTTAAACCCCTCTTTGCTTATTCGGTAGTACACTTAGAATAAGGTGTGAACTCAAACATGCTGCCATGGGAAGGATAATACAGAAGTTTGGTTGCGAGGGAGGGTGGGACAAGTACCCTTCAAACCAAAGGTTGCTTTTTGAGCTTTAAAAAAAATGAAGCCACTCTGAGAAGGCCTCTTGCTGGCATTACAGCAAAGTCAGCATCACCAAGGGCCCTCTCGCCTGCCGCCCAGAGCCTCCATATTGTTCGGGCCTCATCAAAACCGCAGGGCCTAAATAAAAATATTTTGTCAACAAAGTTATGGGCAGCCCTGTTCCTAATTGAAAGTAATTATGATTTCTGTGCTGTGGTGTAATTACCTGAAAAAAAAACAACAACGTTATTTGACGATTAAGATTCTGGAGTGAGCCGTGTTCTTTAGGCTCTCGCTCCGCTCCTCCATCAGGGACTTGGTTTCAGCGGCGTGCAGCTGCTGGGGCTGATTTACAGAGCTGCGGCTGTGGCTGGTCATAAATAAATCCTCTTATATAGTTGTTATGAACACCTGTTAGATCATCTGTCAGCAAAGCGCTGTTCACATTTATCATGGTGTGGTGGTTATTTTACCTCAATCCATTTCCAACTGACTCAGCCTCCATTGCTGGATCACTATTACCACACCATAATCGCTCGCTCCCACTCCATGTTACAACTTGCAGATAAAAGATTTCACTACTTGGCCAAATTTCATAAATAAAGGAGCAGTTCAGTGCAGTAAAAGTTTATTTTTGTCGTCATTTGTCACCCCATTATTCCATAAATCAAATGGAATAGCGCTATTGCCGGCTCAGCCGTTGCTGTCCGCCTTACGCATGGAAATGGTCCGTTTCTTCCTTTTAGATGAGATGACATGTCTTTCAGACTTAACTGGCTTCTGGTTTTGTTTCACCCATTTTATTTTATTACCCCTCCAGAAAAAGCCCTGGGGAACAGAAAGGCTTAAGGAGTGAGATGGACACAGAACACAAGCCCAGCACACTGCTCAGCTCAGTGATCTGTGCTCCCCCGGCCAGTCACCAGGAACTTGACCACCACTCACACTCGCACATCGAGTCCTGGGCTGAGGATGCTTTTCATAAACTTCGGAGGGATTATAGTTCCTATTAGGGAAAGGCTATTACAATGTGGAGCTAACAGGCATTTGAAAACCTGACGTATGTCTCCAGAGACCTCGATGTGACAGACTTTATGCAAGGAAAAGACGAGTTTCTTTGCTAAGATGCACGTTAATGGCGCTGAGGCTTCCAAAGGGAATGGTCAGCCCCAGAGCGTGTCTTCCCCCTGAAGCCCTGTCAGCTGAGGAGCTCTGGAGGGACAGTCAAGACTTATTAGCGAGTTGCGAACTCTTGTCTCGGGCAGAAGTCTGAGGAAGGCAGTGTCCCTTGGTTGAAAGGAAGAGGACAGAAAAGCTGAAGGAATGGGGTGATAGAAAAGGGTTTATAGTTGATATTATACTTCCTAGTTGGTTCTAATTCAAGTTACATTCTTCATAGTCATTATGTAGCTCATAAATTCAATAAAGTGTTTTACTGTTACTATAAAAATGACAGGAGGGGGGTTTTATGTTGTAAGTTTCGTTAGTTGCTCTCCCTGTTTTATGTTGAAGTTCTCAGGCCATTATGTCATTAAACTCCTTGGAGTCTGAAGGGCTCGGGCCCCTCCATTTCTTGCCTGGTGCACACTTGGCCCCGTCAGCCCTGGCCAGGCCCGGCCACTGGATGCTCAGTGCCAGCTGGCCGTGGTGCCAAGAGGGCACGGCTGCCTGAATCTGTTATTTCACGAGGAACAGCTTCCATCTCTGAAGACATGGCGCGATGAGGTCTGGGGTACGGGGACAGCTTGAGGCAGACTGCTCCTGGGGCTCCTGAAAATTCTAAAGAAAGAGTCCTTTTTTATCGGCAGGAGGAAGACTTGCTGGGTCGGGTGTCATAGCTCCAGGCTCTGTGGACCCAGGAACTGGTCTCTGCGTCAAGACGGGTCTTGGCGCTGACACTGCTAACTTATTGTTCAGTCGCTAAGTCGTGTCCGACTCTTTGTGACCCCGTGGACTGCAGCATCACAGGCCTCCCTGTCCTTCACCATCTCCCAGAGTTTGCACAAACTCATGGCCATTGAGTTGGTGATGCCATCCAACCATCTCATCTTACCCCCTTCTCCGCTTGTTAACCTTTGCCTAGGCTCTAAGTCTTTGATAAAGTCCCAAGCAAATTTAGGGTTGAAACCTTATGGGATTTTTTGGAGAGGAAACACCACTCTCTTGACTGTGTTCTTTAATTCCAGAAGCAGCAAAGGGCATTTCTGCTCTAGGAAACTTTGCTTTCTCCAGATGTTTGTTTTGAACAGAATATCCACACGGAAACAGCAACTACTAATTCTCTGGCCAGCGTGCATCAAGGCCTTAATCTAAAGCCTCCCATCCATCCAGCTGTCTGGCATTTGCTATTATAGGGCACCAACAGAGAAATGAGGCTGTGGCTTTATCACTGCACCCCGGGTGACAACTTGATTTTCTGCTTTCACCGCAGGCAGCAGCAGCCCACCATGATGGGGCTGTTAATTTGTGCATTTCATGGTGTCTGTCAGGGGGGCTGGGAGAGGAGGGTTTCGGGGGAGAGGGAATGGAGCATGTCCCAGCCGCGGAAGCACCTGTCTGCACTGACGGCGAAGAAGCACTTCTTATTAGCGTGCAGGTCTCTAGATGCAGCCCGGGATGACAGCCTGGCATCCCAGCACCCACACACTGTGACAGGCGCCGGCAGCCGGTCCCATTGTTTGCCCTTGATGAGCATGTCATTAATGGAAATGGAAGAAAGTGAGGGCCACATCAGTATTCAAATAGCCTCTATTCTCTCTGCCATTCACCCGGCTGGCTCAGCCTGCTGCAGATTTCCTTCTGCAGGCTCCTCTTAGACTTAAAAAAAAAAAAAAAAGATTTATTCCCATGGCATATAGATCATCCCCATGTTGTTCCTGGTCTCGTCCCATCCTGTCTCTAGGTTGGATTCAGCTGGACCAAAGGAGATGTGGGTTCCTGTGGGTTGCAAAGGTCACATTTGCGGCCCAAAAAACGCACACTGCCGCCCTCCGCGCGTCTTCCTGTGCCTCCCGAATCCGGCATCTCCTCTGGGGAGGCCACTCTCAGAAATGCCTGACAGAGCTCGGAGCCCTGGAGGAGAGACTCTGACTCCAAGAGTGGCTGGCTGGCGTGGAAAACAGCCCTCCTCTTTCTCAAGTTTAGTAAATTAAAGAGAAGTTAAGGAAACTGCCTAACACTCACTGGTTGGACAGAACTGAGTATCACGCACCATTACTTACAGCCAAGTGGAGAGTGACTGGGCCCTAAATACGTGTTTCCGTCCCTCAGACCCTGTGTCCGTCTGTTTGCTTAATAACATAATTAGTGCTGGGGGAGGTGCCGAAGCTGCTGGTAGCAGCCATTGCTCTTCCGTGCATTCCTGTCGCCTGCTTGACTTTCGTGTTTCCTAGTTGTGCACACACACACCCTTACACACATCTACACACGCATGCCTCCCACACATGCCCAGGAGCCCCCTCTCCCAATGTGAGCCCTCGTCCTCACCCCCCCGCACCCCAACATTCTCTGCCTGGTCCCATGTTGGCAAGATTCACACCTCCATTCAGATGGAACATTCCTAGAGGCAGACAGCAGTGAAAGACCACTTCTCACTTGCTCTGACCTTTTAGTAAGGAAAGGTCAGCAGAACTGCTTGCTGTGCATTTCCCTAGCAATGTCCCTTATCTGGTACTTATCTGTCAGTGCTCTAAGACACCACCCGTCTTCTAAACTAGCCTGGTTGGAGACGGAGAACAAACGCCACTGCTAGATGCCTGGCCAGGAACTCAGGGCTGATCCCTCACCAGCGCTGTGTTCTCCCCTCACCCCATCTGGAGTTGAACAGGGTAGTGCTTGCTTTCACAAGCTGTCTCTTCCCCTGAATCCTAGAAACTCTGACTGAAGAAGCCGTATCTTTCTGTTCCCGGTTGAGGGGCCACAGTGTGGTCTGGCTCGGGGTAGACATCCATGGAGTTGTTCCCATCCAGGTATCATGACCCCTCTATGGACCTGGGGGATCTGAGAACAGATTTTCTCAGGTGTTTATCTGACAACCTACAAAGCCCCCAACCTTTCTCCAGGAGAAGCCCAGAGGGGTGATAATGGTTGAAAAAGCCAGGTCGTAAATTGGGCTTTCCCTACTCACTTGCTTTGGAGCTGAGGGACTCCACAGAGGGCAATTTAAAGGGAACAGAAACAGGCTGAGAACAAAACTCCCAATGCTTTAGCCTTAGTGTCAGAGTGATGGAAAATAATTTTCACATTTGATTAATTATTAAGAGATCTGTTTAATAAAATATAGAGAGAGCATTTTGTCTCTCCACAATCGTTAGTATGACCCCAGACCCCTATTTTGGAGGTGAACAAAAAGCTATTGAGGTAGAACAATAAATTTTGTCCCCAAGGGTTTTTGCAGAAGTGGCCACAGGGCCATCCTGACAGATTTAAGGCAGAAATCCCACAGCTGACACGGAGATGTGTCAAACCCAGCGGCTTCCATTGGCAGGTCACACTCGCCAGCCTCACCCAGACATGTGAACAAAGCAAAACCATTGACCTCGAAAGAAACCGGGCGTTGGTAGGGGCTCTTCCTTTCTGTTTTACTTTTTAAGAAAATTATCTCTAAACCATAGGTTCAGGTGTTTAGCATTCTTGATAGATATTTATTTCAAATGCAGCAAGTCATCAAGGAATTCTATTCCTTTATGAATACATTATTTTCAAAACCCCACAATTTCTCTGCCCATGACTGTATTTTATTGGCATTTAAGTGGGAATATCTAGGTCTTAACCAGTAAACATCCTATATGAAGGAATTAAGTTTCTTGTTTTCCTCCAGAAAAAAAAAAGATGTAATATTATCTGTAAGATTTGTATGTAGAGTCTATTTTATTCAACTTCAGGCATTCAACTAATTTAAAGGTAGCCTCATTTAGTTTTGTGAATATACATATTAATTAAAACACTTGAATAAACATTTCAAAGACTGGATTTTTTGTGCACTTTGATTTGCACGTTATTTTTGACTTTCTTGTGCTCTGCAGACTGGCAGCAAGGCGTTATCAAAGTCAGGCACAGAGACGCTCAGGCTGAGGTTACGCCAGGGTCCCCCCACACGCAACCTACTTCCACATCTGCGAGGCACGTATTTTCCCTTCTCGCAGTGCTCCTCTGGTGAAGGCAGCATGAAAGACCAGCTCCGATTCAGAAAAGGACAAGTCCTCCCCACTTCAGACCCCAGGCAGCCTGGAATTCACAGGCTGTGGCCAATGGGCCTGTGCCAGGGCCTCCAAAGCCTGTGTTTCAAGACCTTCCACCATGGCCCACCTACTTGAGGATAGATCCCTCAAACATTCTGCAGGGAATTCCAGAGCTTTTTATCTCCAAATATTTTCACTCCCCCAGCAGCAGTCAGTATCTCGAATGGAAAGCATAGCATGAAAAGCATGTCGCAGGGATGGGGAGAGCTCGGAGGCCTGGGAGGAGGACGAGCTGATCTTTGAGTTGCTAATCTAGTGTGTCTGTGGCCCCAGCCCCCAACATGGTTCCTTATGGCAGGTAGACCAAAACAAGCACATATATCATGCTCTCCTCGGCCCCTGAAAAGTAGGACAATTTACAAGAAAATCCAGGAGTGAACAGAGAGAAAATATCAAAACCTATTTGATATTTTAAAAATCAAAAATACCTTTATGATTGACCTCATGCTTCTATTTTCTATATTTATTTTATAATGCACTGAGTATATTGGAGCAGGACAGTAATACATACACAGCAATAGAATCAATATGCCATGTATAAATTAGTAATATGAATAGTAATTAATACCTGTATAACATACAATACAGGAAATAATACACAGTCAGCAATGCATGTAGGCAGTTTACAAATAAATGCAGACATTGGAGCCAGCTCCGTCCACAACCCCCGGGAGCCCTCGGGAGGGCCCTCCACTGCTAAGATGCCTTCCGAGAACCCTGTTCTTTCCTCCACGGCTGTGGTTTGGGGAGAGTGGGCAGCGTGGCCTCTTGAGGCGCCAGGAGGTTACTTCTGCTTCCCAGACAATAAAGAGACGCATGCTGGCCTCTCCCAGCCCTCACCCACTCCCGCTCAGGGCCGTGGAGAGAAGCAGGGTCGGGGTCCAGCCACTGTAAGGGAGCTGCGCGGGGAGGCGCGAGCGGCTCACTGCGCAGGGGCTAGTCGCCGCCCACTTGGGCAAATTGGGAGGCAGGGCGCGGGAGCGGGCCTCCGTCAGAGGGAGCGGGGAGGGGGCCTTCAGAGGGTGGGACGGCATCTGGATCCATCTCATTAGGAGTGAGGAATGACTCATGATTCACAAAAGGTCATCGCCTACTGAGGTAGATAAATTACCTAGGAGCCTTCAGCAGAGTTGGAGGACCTATTTGGTAAGGAAGTTTTCATTAAATCAAAGATTTTATGGCTTCTATTTTGTTGCATAGGAAAAGGGAAATAATTAGTAATTGGCGAAATAAGTGCAGGGAATAAAAAAGTGTAATGTTATTCTAATAGGCCTTGTCTTGGTCTTTAACTTTTCACTTGCAAGCAGCATTATTTTTTAACTCAGATGTATAAAAACCATCCATACTGAGAAAGTGGAACCAATTGCAGTTAAACAATTGAGGGGAGCACTAACCCATAATAGGATAAGCTTTAAAATGCCATAAATATTTTTCCTTTTTACTGTGTTTGATTTTTGATGATTCTCATAACCCATTGGTTAAAATTAAATAGACATGTTCTTTGGTATTACTCAAATACATTTTAGTGCTAAACTATATAAAGCAGGGTATATATATATATATATATATTAATATATTTGCCCCCAAATTGCCTGTTTGATGACTTTCTCAGATGGACCCCTATTTCTCTACTGACATTTCCATCTTGGGAGACACCCCCAGATTATAACAATAGTAACACTGAAATTAAAATTTCTCTAAGGGTGAATTTGACCTAACCTATTGAGGTGTTACCGTAGTTTATAGGCAGATTTTTATGGAATAACAAACACTGGAGCCTTTCGGTCAGTGAAATATTTACCCCTCACATTTACATAGCCATAGGGATTTTTTTTTTCATAGGATTCCTGCCTTTTTACTCCCAATTAAGTCTGCTTTGAAGAGGGTTTGTGCTCTTGTGAGATTCACAGGCTATCAGAAATAAAAGATAAACAAAGATATATGGAAAATAGCTCAATGGGGAAGGAAAAGAGTAGATTCACACTGATGATACCTATTGTTTTAAATGCTAACTTCCATGAATAGAGGACTTCCTGTGTTTGGCTTTAGACTAATCCTTTTTTAACCTATATTTTTTCTTTTCATCTTCACAACAGCAGGGTTTTCAAGAGGCTGCCTTCACCTCCATTTCACCGAAGAGGGAACTGGTACTCAGAGCATCCAGCCCCTTGCTCAGTGCTACATCCAGAGATGGGAAGCCTGGGCCGGGACATGCCTGGTCCCCAAGCTGAGCTGGTATAAGAAAATCCTCTGCCTGGAAAACATGGGCGGGGGAGAATGGAGCCTAAAAGTCACCAACTGAGATAATGTGTCCAGCATGTAGAAAGTAGACCACTAGACCATTTTGATATGACCTAAATCAAATCCCTTATGATTATACAGTGGAAGTGAGAAATAGATTCAAGGGATTAGATCTGAGAGACACAGTGCCTGATGAACTATGGACGGAGGTTCGTGACATTGTACAGGAGGCAGGGATCAAGATCATCCCCAAGAAAAAGAAATGCAAAAAGGCAAAATGGCCATCTGAGGAGAACTTACAAATTGCTGAGAAAAGAAGAGAACCGAAAGGCAAAGGAGAAAAGGAAATATATACCCATTTGAATGCAGAGTTTCACAGAATAGCAAGGAGAGATAAGAAAGCCTTCCTCAGTGATCAATGAAAGAAATAGAAGAAAACAATAGGATGGGAAAGACCAGAGATCTCTTCAAGAAAATTAGAGATACCAAGGGACCATTTCATGCAAAGATGGACACAATAAAGGACAGAAATGGTATGGACCTGACAGAAGCAGAAGATGTTAAGAAGAGGTGGCAAGAATACACAGAAGAACTATACAAAAAAAGACCTTCACGACCCAGATAATCACGAAGGTGTGATCACTCACCTAGAGCCAGACATCCTGGAATGTGAAGTCAAGTGGGCCTTAGAAAGCATCACTACAAAGCTAGTGGAGGTGATGGATTCCAGTTGAGCTATTTCAAATCCTGAAAGATGATGCTGTGAAAGTGCTGCACTCAATATGCCAGCAAATCTGGAAAACTCAGCAGTGGCCACAGGACTGGAAAAGGTCAGTTTTCATTCCAATCCCAAAGAAAGGCAATGCCAAAGAAAGTTCAAACTACCGCACAATTGCACTCATCTCACATGCTAGTAAAGTAATGCTCAAAATTCTCCAGGCCAGGCTTCATCAGTACATGAGCCACGAACTTCCAGATGTTCAAGCTGGATTTTGAAAAGGCAGAGGAACCAGATATCAAATTGCCAACACCCATTGGATCATCAAAAAAGCAAGAGAGTTCCAGAAAAATATCTATCTGATGCTTTATTGACTATGCCAAAGCCTTTGACTGTGTGGATCACAACAAACTATGGAAAATTCTTCAAGAGATGGGAATACCAGACCACCTGACCTGCCTCCTAAGAAATCTGTATGCAGGTCAGGAAGCAACAGGTAGAACTGAACATGGAACAATAGACTGGTTCCAAATCAGGAAAGGACTACGTCAAGGCTGTATATTGTCATCCTGCTTATTTAACTTCTATGCAGAGTACATCATGAGAAACACTGGGCTGGATGAAGCACAAGCTGGAGATTGCCAGGAGAAATATCAGTAACCTCAGATATGCAGATAACACCACCCTTAATGCAGAACACGAAGAACTAAACAGCCTCTTGATGAAAGTGAAAGAGGAGAGTGAAAAGTTGGCTTAAAACTCAACATTCAGAAAACTAAGATCATGGCATCCGGTCCCATTACTTCATGGCAAATAAAAGGGGAACCAATGAAAACAGTGGCTGACTTTATTTTCTTGGGCTCCAAAATCACTGCAGATGATGACTGCAGCCATGAAATTAAAAGATGCTTGCTCCTTGGAAGAAAAGCTATGACAAATCTAGACAGCATATTAAAAAGCAGAGACATTACTTTGCCAACAAAGGTCCGTCTAGTCAAAGCTTTGGTTTTTCCAGTAGTCATGTATGGATGTGAGCGCTGGACTATAAAGAAAGCTGAGCGCTGAAGAACTGATTCTTTTGAATCGTGGTGTTGGAGAAGACTCTTGAGATTGCCTTGGACTGCAAGGAGATCCAACCAGTCCATCCTAAAGGAGATCAGTCTTGAATATTCATTGGAAGGGCTGATGTTGAAGCAGAAGCTCCAATACTTTGGCCACCTGATGCAAAGAACTGACTCATTTGAAATGATCCTGATGCTGGGGAAGATTGAAGGCAGGAGGAGAAGGGGACGACAGAGGATGAGATAGTTGGATGGCATCACCAACTCGATGGACATGGGTTTGGGTGGACTCCAGGAGATGGTGATGGACAGGAAGGCCAGGCGTGCTGCAGTCCGCAAAGAGTCGGACACGACTGAGTGACTGAGCTGAACTGATGGTACCTGGAGCTCATCCATTATTAAATCATTGACTTCATGTAAAAAGGCCCAAGTAGTGTGTGTTCCCCATCACGGACTCAGATAGGAGCCGGGTTTTACCAGCACATGAGAAGGATGCAAATGTTTTCATAAAGAGTACGTGATGGACAACAGGCATCAATGTGGCTTTGGCTTATAGATTTTTCCAAGCGTCTCCCCTTCCCCGTTTCCTCAGTTCTTTATCTAATATCATTTAAATAAGTATCAAATAATGACATTCTTAACCATTTGTCTAGGGAGAGTATTCCACTCACTAATAGATCTCCCTGTCAGGGAATTTTTATGGATAATTATTTAGCGACTTTTTGCTATGAATCTTGAAAAGGAACAGCGCGGATGGGGAAGCACCTGCGTTTGCTTGTGATCCTGACAATTTCAGATGGTGCCAGTGACATCAGTGGAAAGTGTGTCCGTTTCTTGGTTTACGACCCAGTGAGTGACATCTGTCGGGCCTCCAGCTGCCGAGAGCCTCAGTCTCTTGACAGAGACCAAGTGACTGTCCCCTGAGCGCCCCTCTCCCTCTGACTGGACTCTGCTTCACTCGGCTGGACAGAGCCTTCCACCCTGGGAGCACCACCCAATCTCTGGCCCTTGGCCATCCCAGATAGAGATGTGCCCTCAATAAGTCCTTCTTCCTGTCCTGTTTAAATCTCATGCAATACTTGAGAGCTCTGCCGTCCAGTTCAGAAATAACCAGATTTCTTTTCCTCTTGGCTTCAAAGGTGTGTGCCTGCCCGCTTTGACCTCTGCCCCAGGGGACCTCAGCCAACTATATCAAGGTAGAGTTTCCTAAAACCGCAAAGAAACCGGAACCCTAAAAGGCCTTTTACAGAAATGACTCTTGGGAAAGCTTAGCTATTTTGCCCCAGGAAAATTAACATTGTGTTAACCTACCTGTTCTCTTAAACTCTCTTTGGAAAAGGTAGCGGCTAGTTCATTTTTAAATATAACAAGCATCCTATTTGTATTTACTTTTCATGCCACCAACAATGTACTTGGTATTGAGTTGAATAGGGCTCCAAGAGAAAATACAATTAATGAATAGTCACAAGGTTGCTAATCTGATCAATGCTTGTCTGTGACCACAACTGCTCAGAGCCTGTGGCAGCGAAGAGGACCACACTGGCTGCGGAGCATGTGTAGTCTGTTAACTACTTGGGGGGCAGGGCAGGGGTGCTGTGATGTAAACAGATGTGGGGAGGAGAGAGGGTGTCTAGCGGGGAAGAAGGGAACCAGCTGGAGGGCTCTAGATCAGGGAGGTTTTCCTCCCATTCCTCCGCCACTCCTCTCATCTTTGCAGTGGCACCAAACACCTTCTGAAGACAAGAGTGTTCTAGCCCCGATGTGCACCGGTAAGGAAGCAAGGGCCTGGACCTCAGGGGCTCACAGCTCGATGGGCGAGGACCCAGAAGCAGGCACTTCTCTGGAGACATCCCAGAAGGTGGTGGGCTGTGTGGACTGACTTCCTCGAAGTTATCAGCGCCAAGGCCTTGCACGATGAGACCCCACATGGCCTTTTCCAGGTGCGGCAGGGCCTCTGTGAGGCCCAGCTCTCCAGGTCGACACTGTGCCCGTGAGTCTTGGCACACCTCGTACTCGAGCCCTTCCCAGCACCCTGGCACAGTTTGATCGATGCTGCAGCTAAGTGCACAAGCCATCACGCCAATATCTGACAGATCGATGGAAGCCGGCACCCCGGGCTGACTGTGAGGTCAGCGGGAGGCCCCAGAAGGGGTTTGTTCAGTGCCTGTTTGGGGCTCCGGCTCCTCCATCTTCCCCCTCGGATGGCCGCAAGCTGGGCTCTGGACCGGCGGGTGAGGCCTCACCCTCCAGTTAAGCTGGTGCCAGACCCCAGGAGAGTGGCGAGGGCTCCTGGGAAGGCCCTGGACAGGGAGCATGAGGGAGGAGGAGCTCTTCTCTCAGCAACTCGGGGGCTGCTTTGTTGGTGGCTCGCTCCGCCGGGATGTCCCATTCTCAGCTAATGAACTGCTTAAGTGTGTGCATGGGGAGAAAAGCAGGGAATGGAAATCCTGGGCGTAAAACAATATCAGCAGTCCGGGAGGTTGCCCGAGCAGGAAAGAACAGCTCAACCTAAGGGGGCCTTTCAAATGCCTAGTTTTGTTCTGAAGTTGCAGGCCTGCTTCTCTTTCTCCTCTCTTTTTTTAAATTCCTTTTAAAACCATTACAATCAAGCATTTATTACTAAAATATTGAGGCCAGGGGAAGTACTTCTATGAGCTATTCAAGCCCAAAAGCCTCAAAGAAGATGGGACTCTGACGGTCTAATTGATTTTCTTCTAGAATAAAATTAAAAGCCAGGCAGAGAGCAGCAAATAGCGCTCACCTTTATTGCACACCTCGGAGCTTCGTAAATAGAGGGCGACGTTTCAGTGTTGGGTTTAGGGTGAGGGAGGAGGGTTATGAGAAAATGAAAAACAATTAGGTTGAGAAAGCGTGGGTGGCAGGCGGCAGGGAGGAGGCCCCGCTGCAGGGAGGAGGCCCCGCAGGCTGCAGGCTCGGGAGAGGAGTGCTCCCTCTCTGACTCCCGGCCCCTGCCTCCAGGCCCGAGGAGCCGAGGTGCTTCCCCTTGGCAGACTGTAAACACACCAGAGTCCTCTCCCTGCGATCCCTGGGAAATGAGAGGCCATTTCTTGCTCGTTAACTGGAAGAAGCCGCCGGTGTGAAAGCGGCCGCCCAGCCTGGGCACCGCTAATGGAATTTTTAACTCGGCCTAACTGCACCTGAAGGTAATCAGGTCTGGGCCCGTCGTGCATCCTAAGTCCCCGTCAGGCTGACAGAAGGCCGGAATGAGAGGCTTTGATCACACTTCTCTCCAGGGCACCGTTTCCACCGGCTGGGGCACGAGCCTGCGGGCCGCAGCCTGGGCTGTGCTCCCCGCCAACCCCAGACACCCCCATCCTGATATGGGGCCCTGACTTGGGTTCTGCGTTTCAGAACTTTACTTACACATTGCTCCCCCTGGAGACGGAGAGCGTGGAAGTTCAGGGTGTTAAAGTAAGGCCCTGCCCTCCAAAACCTTCTTCACACAGAGCTGTATTTCTAGAAGGAAGCAATTTGTACATTCCAATTTTTCAGTATTCACTCCAACTCTGAAGTCACGGAATGTTTTTAAGAGTGCCCAGTCATTGAAAATGCCAGCCAGGTATTTTGAAGTTGGTTTCTCCTCTTAAGGTGAGGCAGAATCTTCAACCAGGGAACGTTCAAGAAGCAAGAACGTCAGAAAGAAGACTGGGGTAATTTTAAAGGGGACACTCTGATCGTTTGTGTAACTTTTCCCCCTTCCCTCCTCTAGTTTCATTTTAGAAGCTTGAAAATACAATTTTTTCCCCTTTACCAATTTTGTGTTCTTCTATTTGGCAAACATTGATTCTTTTCTGTGTCCCAAATGGAGGTAAAATTTACTTGTCTGTTTCTTAAACAAAAATAAATAAACAGCTTCAATATGTATAGCACAGGACCCTGCCAAACGCTCTTTGGAGTATGCCAGTGTCGCCAAGGAATGTCAGCTCAGCGCCGTGATTAGCATGTTACAACCGCTACAGAGCCGAGTGTTGAGAGAATAGCAAATGCTGTTTTGTGCCTCATGAAAATTACAGCTAAAGAAATGGAATTTTTTCAATCATATAGCAGGAAATTAGAAACGAATCTGAGAGCCTGGGCTCCAGATAACTTTCTTTCTCAAGTTACTAATTTTAAGGTAAAAATTGAGCTCTAAAAATGTATGCAAAAGTTAATTTAGTTCTACTTTTTAAAAACTTTCTTGTTTAAAGTTTTAGATTATGAGTTCAGTGTAGATGGATTTTTTAACCCCAATTCCCAGCTTGAAAAATAGTTATTGTAAGGAAGTGAAAACACAAGCTACAGATGAGAAATATTTGCCTGATATTTGCCTATTGTACCTGATAAGGACTTGTATGTAGAATATATAAAAAACTCTGACAATAATCAGACAAAAAAATAACAACAATTAAAAATGGGCAAAAAAGGCTGAAAAGACACTTCTCCAGAGAAGATAAATAACCCATCAGTTCATGAGAATGTGTTCAACACTTCTGAGGATCAGATCAGATCAGTCGCTCAGTCGTGTCCAACTCTTTGCGACCCCATGAATTGCAGCACGCCAGGCCTCCCTGTCCATCACCAACTCCCGGAGTTCACTCAGACTCAGGTCCATTGAGTCAGTGATGCCATCCAGCCATCTCATCCTCTGTCGTCCCCTTCTCCTCCTGCCCCCAATCCCTCCCAGCATCAGGGTCTTTTCCAATGAGTCAACTCTTCACATGAGGTGGCCAAAGTACTGGAGTTTCAGCTTTATCATCAATCCTTCCAAAGAACACCCAGGGCTGATCTCCTTTAGAATGGACTCTGAAAGTCCATTAAGTATCAGGGAAATGCAAATTAAAGCTAGAGTGAGATCTCACTACATACCTGGGAAGATTGCTAAACTGAAAGACCATATCAAGTATTGATGAGGATATAGAAGAACCAGACTTTCTCATACCTTGCTAGTAAGAATGTAAAATCATACAGCTACTTTGAAAAACAGATCAGCAGTTTCTTGAAATACTGACCAAATATTTATCACACAACCCATCAATCCCACTCTTACGAATTTACCTAAGAGAAATGAGAACAGGTCCACAAAAAGATCTACAAGCAAATGTTTGTAGTTCATTTATTCAGACTTGCTCCAAAGAGCAATGTCACTAGCTAGTGAACAATTACAGGAATTGTGGTATATCCATTCAGTGGGATGTGATTCAGCAAAAAAGGGAATGAATTGGCACACAGCTACATGGATGACTCTCAATAACATCTTACAAAGTGAAAGAAGTCAGACACAACCAACCACATACTGTAAGATTCCATTTATAAGACATTCTAGAAAGGGCACAATTATAGGGACAGAAAATAAATCCCTACAGAGGGGCACAAAGGAACTTTTGGAAATAATAGAGATGTTCTATATCTTAATTGTGGTGGTAGCTACACAGCTGAGTATTCTTGTCAAAACTCATCAAACTGTGTACGTTAAATGGGTGAATTTTATTGTGTGTCGATTACCTTAATAAGCCTGACTTTTAAAAGAGAAATTGGTGGGAATTCCCCGGCCATCCAGTGGTAAGGACTCAGCTGCCAGGGTCTAAATTTGATCCCTGGTCAGGGAACTAAGATCCCATAAGCCTCATGACATGGCCAAAAAGAGACAGAAATTAGGAAGACGAGGTTGCCAGTGTTTTGCGTGCATGCACGCTCAGGAGTGTCTGACTCTTTGCAACCCCACAGACAGCAGCCCGCCAGGCTCCTCTGTCCATGGGCTTTCCCCAGACAAGAATACTGGAGTGGGTGCCATTTCCTCCTTCTAGGCATCCTCCTTAACCAGGGATCGAAACCGCATCTCCCGTGTCTCCTGCATTAGCAGGCAGATTCTTTTTTACTAAGCCACTTGGAAATCCCAAGGTTGCCAATGGTAGGCTAAAAATGCCCTCCAAAGACATCCACGTTCTCATCCTGGGAATCTGTGAATGTTACCTTGTATAGTACAAGAGACTTCGCAGATGTGTTTCAGGTGAGGATTTGAGATGGGGAGATTGTCCTGGATTATCCCAGTGGGCTGCGAACACAGTCACAAATGTCCTTGTAACAGGGAAGCAGAGGGAGGTTTGACATAGGAAAGAAGGCCATGTGACAGGCAGAGCAGCAGCGTCGCAGAAGGCCTGAGGATGGAGGAAGTGGTCGCGAGCTGAGGGATAGGAGAAGTGTGTAGCCCCTGGAAAGGCGAGGGGCAGATTTCCCCTCAGCGCACACCCTTGCCAACACCTAAACTTTAGCCCAGTGAAACTGATTTTGAGCTTCTGACCTCCAGAACTGCAAGAGAATAAGTTGTCTTGTTTTTAGCCACCAAATTTGTGGTGATTTGTTACAGCAGCCATAGGAAACTAATACACAAGGGAATAGACCAAAATTAGAGCACAGATTGCAAGAGGCAGTCCTGCTCTCATTTAATGGGAGACCTGCTGGCTTAAATCCACATCCTTAGACTTCAGTGTGGGTAAGAAGCATCTGAGATGCTTTTCTTAAAATGGGGTATCTCCCAACCCAGCCCCATATCACCTTACCCTTGCCTCTCCACCTCTGCCAACTGGTTCAGCCAGGAGGCCAGAACCTGGGCAACTGCCTCTGGGTCTAAAGCTAATGTCCTGAGTGCCCCCAAGCTTCAGGAAACCCTGGTCTATCGATAGCATTTTCTATTTCCTTAATCAAAATTCAGTACAATGACTATTTCTTTTTCTTAGGGAGAACACCCTGTTCCATGTCTGACATGTAGCAGGTACTCAGCAAGTGTATTTATTTATCTGTTTGACAAGTCCATAAACTCAGACCTCTCCAATGGCCCCTGTGTTTGCTGAGTGAATTCCACATTCTGTGATCCTTGCTATAATCCTATTCTTAATCTAGTTTTACTAAAGCCATTGGCACAGGAGCCTATCTTGACCAAGTATGTCAGTCATTTTACTTTCTAAATCCCATGGCTTCATTCACTGTCTTTAGATTTCAAAAACACCAACAGCAGACAGGCTTTCCAAATCATGAAAGGGAGGCCACGCGAAACAATTGTCAAAATATAAACACACACTCAGGGGGAGATGGTGCCTTTTGTTTTTTGTTTCTCTATTCTATCCATGAAGTCCAGAGCCCATCTAGATAAAATGCTGGCATTTGGCAACCCCTGTGGGCAGCGAGGCACCTCCCTCTTTGGCATCCCTCTGTCCACCAGATGCTGCTTCTCTCTGCCCAACTGAACGTCCATGTTGGTGGAGGGGGGTGCGTCCTAATCCAGCACCAGACTGCCCCTTGAGGCATGGCAGGGTCAGCCCTTACCGCAGAAGATGGACCTCGGACACAGACCAGCCCGAGGAGGCTGCCACATTAGTGACGAGTTTATTGCACTTCACTCTCAGACTGATACAAGGAGTGTGTCTGTGATATGAAATCAATAGAGCTTAGGCCCCTCTGTGGTTGCTTGCACTGGATGATGGCTAAGAGAAGCCTGCAAATGTCTAGGCACTCGTATGAGATTCATTTAACTTGGTTAGTGAAGCTGACAGTTTGCATAGTTTGAAAGTCATCCAGTGAAAACCCAAGCCCTATCAGATAACAATGGAAAAGAAAAAGTGAGCGAGAAAGAGGGAATTTTAAGGCCAGAATTACTGAACAGTTCCATTTGTATACAGATTAATTTATGTTTCCATGAGAATCTGCCAGGCTACTCCAGCAGTTTTAGCAATACATTAGCTCTACCCATGTTTATTAAATATTTAAACATCTCATTTTTATTGAGCTGTAAGGTCTGCTGAATATATAAGCAAAAGGAGAAGGATGAATATTCTTTTTCATGGCAAGAATACAACGGCACCTCTTTGCTCGTCACCTGCTCCCATCTGTACAATAAAGTCACATTTGGAGTCTCATATTTGCTAGAAAAAAGAAATAAGTCATTCTCTGTCTTCCATAAATATATATTATCTAAGTCCAGATCAATTGATTGATCTATCACAACATTAATTGATCAGCATAGCATCTGTCTGTCCATTTAGTTATCTGAGAGAGAAGCAGATGACATACAATTAGTTCCATCATGGAATAACACTTTCCCTCCAATTAGCATAGGCTTGACTGTGATAGGGAGTTTCTATTTCTTGAAGGCAGGTAAGTATTTATTAATTCATTGTACCAGCTCTAACAAATCAGTTTAGGGACCGAACGCCTCCTGTTTAAAATGAGTATCATTGGTCAGAAATACCATTTTCAGTGTGGTGCCTATGACATAGTCTGAAACTTCCATGGCAAAAGATCGCAGCTCCAGTAAACTAAACCCAGGCCACACCACCTCACTCGTTATGATGGACAGTAATCAGTGAGCTAATAAAACGATTGCAGCGGAAATCATATTTTGCATTCACAGCAGCAGTGGAATAATGAATAAGCCATAGCGGTGAATATACATATTTATTTCCCCTCTCTCCTACAGGCGCAGACGACTTTCTTGCCTTCTAGCTGTATGAGAGTCAACACGGTGTTTGATGCCATGAAAACACAGCAGCAAATCATGTTTCCCGAGGTAGATGGCTTCGGCTGTTAGCACTTTCCATTCACTGGGGATGAGCAGATGGTTTGTGAGGGTCTCTCTCTAAGAAGGCAGAATCATAATTCCCAGCCCAGAGGTCAGGAATTTATTTTCATTGTGTCAAAAGCATATTTTAAAGATGTAATGTATATTCGGGTATCTCCTAACTCACTGGGTAGGTGTACTGCTTGTTACAGTTATAACTGAGGTTTTATGACACAGAGTTTGGGTCAAGAATGAAAAGTTTTGAAGATTTACATTTTTCTCCAGCCTTGACCTTTTGGCTTTATTCCTTAATTAAGCAAAGACATGGCAGCGAAAGGGAGTATTATGGGCCTGCTGTATCCCCAGGGCGTTATGAGGTACCAGACACAGTTAAGCTATCTCAAGACAACCATGTTCTCTGGAGTTACTTTATTGCTATTATAAAAAATCTTTATTATGGGAAAAAAATATGTATTTTTATGCCAGGAGAAGATGAAGATGACAGTTAGGCTGTTGAATGGTAGTTTCAGTTGAGCTTCTTGCCCACAGAGATTGTAAAACACCCTAGACTAGGGGAGGCCTCCTGATAGAATCTTAAGAAACCTAAAGGGGTATATTAATCTTTGTGAAATTCATAGTTGGAACAGGTTACCATTAACTGGCACTTTCCAGTTATCAAGATATTTTATGAAACTGAAAAAAGTCCTATTAGACTTGCTCACAGGGCCAACTTTGGGGGTGTGGCTAGCGAGACCATTTCTTCCCGGACCATCTTGACAGTGGGAACCTGGAGACCCCGCGTCCTCAGAGATGCCCGCCGCTTCCGTTCTGTGCTGCTTTGCGGGGCTCTCCTGCAGACGCTTCTGTGTGAAGCTGGCTTTCCTTTACCAGGGAAAAGAAAACCGTGAGTCGAAGGGCTGCTCTTTCCCTTTCCGTTGAGAATCTGGCACTGCTTGGACTTCATTTTTGTTGTTTTTAAAGGAAATAAACTGTCCTTTCCCCTCTGAAAAAAATCACCTTCCCGGGACTTCCCAGGTGGCCCAGGAGTTAAGACTCCGCCTTCCAATGGAGGGGGTGCGGATTTGATCCCTGGTCAGAGGGCTAGATCCCATGTGACTTGTGGCCAAAAAACCAAAACATAAACAACAGAAGCAATAGTGTAACAAACTCAGTAAAGATTTTAAAAATAAATAAATCACCTTCACTTACACTACTTAACACTTCCTTCTATCCGTGTTAGCCAAAATCAAACTCCCTATTTAAAAAGTAGTATTCCTTAAACCTTTCATCCTGGGGTTCCTTTGCTTCCAGGGAAAGTCTATATACTTGCTTATCTGTTAACTTTGTTTGCGTTTCACTCCCACTGAACTCCAGAGGACTTTGAGGTGGCTCTTGCATTTCTTTTCTCCTGGCTTTTACTGACAGATCTTCTAGGAGCTGACCTCCTGGAGTTTACCTGTCCCATATGTATCTGTAGTCAGGGAACAGATGCTGGCATTATTCCCCTTCTTCCCCTGGGAGGGTGAGATGACTTGGGGTCCCTCACCCAGACTTTCTGCTCTGGACGGCGGAAATGGGTGACTGTTATCAATCCAGTGGCAGGAGCAGGGGACCGTTAGTGTCCCCTGGCTGGCAGAAGAGCCATGATCTCACGCTGTACAGCCCTGGTCAGAGGAAGCCAAGGGCCCAGGTTCAAGAGGAGAGGCTCACAGAGCCACTTCCTGGGAGGGCAGGGCCACCTTCCCTCCGTTTGTCAAGTCCCAGCTTGGGAGCAGCCCTACCAGTGGTGAGGCACACAGCAACACCCTCAGCTCACTGGGCCAGCCATTTTGCCTCCTTCCTGAGAAATAAATTCCATCAGGAAACAAAAGCCAGAACCCCCAAACCCTACAAACAAAAAGCTTGTGTTTCTATGTACAGAAAGACTGAGGCTACTTGCTTTTTATTTATTTCTATCATCACATTGCTCTTGCACAAGTCTGCAGCTCTGCCTTCCCTGTGGTTCTAAACATCTGGTGCTCCAAGGGGCTTCCAATCCATCCTCTCCCCACCCAGCCCCCCCAAATTCCCCACTACCCCTTAGGACCACTACAAGTCAAGTCTCACTACACTCATCAGATGCACTTAAAATCTCGCCGTCCTAGGTTATGGCTTACTTTTCAGCTCTTTTTTTCCAGTACAACAAAACTGCATTCCAAAGATTTGGAATGGTCCCTTGGATCATAATGAGATTTCACCAACTAATCTGACAAGTCATCTGTGCAGAGCCCGTTTGGGGCATTGCTCCGTAAAGAGGCCACAAGAAGACGCACAGTCCCGGGTTCTATCAGGAACAAAATGGTGTTGGGGGAAGAGGCACATGTTTCATCTTCCCTCTGACCCTACAACATAGAAAGCTGAGGGTGTCATTGGGCACTGTGTTTGGGAATCAGCAAGAAAAGTTCCAGCTGGACCCGAAGAAAGATGGGGCTGTGAGGGACTTGGGGCAGCAAGGAGAAGACTTGCGAATTAGAGAAATCCCTGTGCCTAATATCTGCAGCCAAAGATATTCACATTGCTTATTGCAGAAACCTTTTGCTGGGTATCAGTTTTCCAGCGAGAATGTCACTTTGGGTTTCTATTTCATTATATTCTTATTTTGGACAGAGTCTGTTTCATGGTGTAAGTCTGCTCGATACATCCTTATGGAAGATGCTCAAATTGTGTGCATCAGAATCAAACCATTCTGCACATAGCTAGCTCCATCTTTTCTCCCAGACGCCACGTGGCACCCAGTTGGTCCTCTGAGCCCCTCCAAATGTGCAGATCTTTCCCTCTGTTGGGCTTCCCTGGTGGCTCAGATGGTAAAGAATCTGCCTGCAATGTGGAAGACCTGGGTTGGATCCCTGGGTTGGGAAGATCCCCTAGAGGAGGGCATGGCAACCCACTCCAGTATTCCTGCCTAGAGAATCCCATGGACAGAGGAGCCTGATGGGCTACAGCCCATGGGGTTGCAAAGAGTCAGACACAACTGAGCGACTAAGCACAGCACTCCTTCTGTTATAAAAGCAAGTCAGCTCAAGAGATTGATATCATTGAATTTCCCCAAAGTGTTGCCATCAAGTCTGCAGACTCAGAATTTCACCATTTCATTTCATCAATTTTCAGAGCTTATTGAGTTACTTTGTGTTTCTTGTCTTCCAAAACAGTGTGCTCTTCCTGCAGTGCTCTTTTATTTGGAAGAACCCAATGCAGGGCCCCCAGGAGTCAGAGGAAAAAGCCTTCCCGTAATGAACCAGTGTGAGCAATATAGGAAAAATGTGGTGCAAAGCTGGCAGAAAAGCAAGCTCTAGTTTTCCTTCTTCTAAAGGATTATATCAAACAGGTTTAAAATAATGGATAGTATCTGGTCTCTCGGCATGTGGAGGCAGAAAGGTGACTGCCACCAATGAGATAATGTCATGCGGACTGGATATATTGTAAAACACTCCAAATGTTATGCACATAAGTTAGCGTACTTGGTCCTGAGGAACAAAATGGACCAAAGCAAGTTATAAATGGGCGTTGAGACTCAAGGGTTAAATGAAAACAGCTAAGAAACCATGAGGCAAACACATAGCCCAGCTACTCTTCCTTGTGAACATCGCCAGCTTTTCCTGATGTCTTTAAAAATGCTCTGAAGATGTAGCAAGTAGCATCTGAGCAAAGTAGGTGAGGATTCGCATCTGCAAAGGAAACTCCTGGGGGTAACTAATGATTCAGCAAGAAGTATGCAGAGATAGAATTGGATCATTTTTACAAAGAGATACCTGATTGATGTCACACAGACACCATCAAATCCACTTTTCTTTGCCTGATTAATAGAAGCCCCAAAGAACTGTTTAGATCAGACTGTTGACTTGGGCCTCAGCTGAATCCACTATAGGCAATGCTATTTCACCCAATTAAAGTTCTTCAGTAGAGAATGAAGGACAGTCCCTTGTATCTGGCCAAGTGTTTGTTCCTGAAGGAGTCCAGGGGCTTCCAAACTTATCTGGCCACGAGGAGCTCAAGAAAAGAAACATTCTGCTTTCCACCCTCAAGTTGTTCATCTTAGAGTTAGCCGGGGACAAAGGTTTTCTGTTGTGATTTGTTTTCCTTTTTTTTTTTTTTTTCTGTTTCAAAGTTTTTGTCTGAGAGTCCAGAACTTAAAAGATGACTCCATTTTGCAAGAAAACCATGTCTAAGTTACAGCATCCTTAGGGGGAGGGATCCTAACTGACTTCTCACCCAGGATCTCTATTTTTGTTGTTTGAGTTTGTTACCCGGCGCGGGCACGCGCACACAGGCAGATAGTGAAATTCTGCTACAAGTGCTGAAGAGGTGGGAAAAGTGAGTTTAAGTGTGTTTAGCTCCTAAATTCATTAAGATAGTGAGGGTAATGATCACTAACAACAGTCTTGTCCCTGGTTTTGTTTTAGAGTCATTCAAATTCTGCGATGTTTATGGCTCATTCTTCCTTAAGAAACTGAGTTACTTCCAGTTCTTAGCCCCCAGCCCCGCACCCGCGCCCGTGGAAGGCAGAAAGCCAACGCTTGAGTAACGTGGCAATGCATTTTAAGAAGAATCAGCTCCTCGGAAGTGGGGAGAAAATATATTACTGGACTTTGCAGAGGCCAACACGCCCCAGCAGGTAGGAGACCACGAGGAGTGGAGTCCCGCTGGCCGCCGCGGGCCCCCTCCTGCCCGCCCCTCGCGCCAGCGCCCGATGCACAAGGCCGGGGCCCCAGTCGTCGCGGCTCCCGGGGGAGCCGGGCCCTCGCGCTCCCTCCAGGATGGGACAGGATATGACAGCCCGGTTTGTGCACTAGCATCCTTAATATTCCCTTCCTTTCAGAAGCAAATAGAGCGTTCCCTTATCTGAATGCTAATTTCCTAGTTAAAAACCCTCCCTTGCTGACAAGGGACTGAAAGAGTTTTAAATCACAGATGTAGAGTATCAAATGCAATAATGCTCTTGCAATAGTGCATTGAAGCCTCAATTAATTAACCCTTGGGCTAAGTAGGCAGGTACATGGCGGTGGCCGCAGGCGGTGGATGGATGAGATTTAAATGTGCATCTCATTTCCCCAGCACGGAGCATGCCGTTTGGTTCAGAAAGGAGTCATTTTGCACACTCGCCTCATTTACTCGGCGCTTTAATCCTCCTAATTCCACCTGAGATCGGGGGAGAATTGAAAAGGAAGGCGAGGAGCAGAGGCTGCGGGCCGGGCTTTTGTGGCGCGCTGTCCCCCGGGGCCGCGCCGCGCGGGGCCTCTCCCCGGCTCTCGCTTCTAAGCTGCGTCGATGGGAAACGTGCGCGGCGAGATCAAGGGGAATGGGGCGGTTTGTACCTTTTTAGGGGGTGATGGCAGTCTTGGAGGAGGACGCCGCGCCAAGCCCACGCTGCCCGGGTGCGGGGCCCCCGGGCCAGGCCGCGGTTTGCAATGGGTGCGTCTGGGCGCAGGGAGCTGGGGGTGTCCGCGGGGCTAAGCTGCGGAGCCCCGACGCCCAGTGGGCGTGCAGGTGCGGTGGGCTTGGATCCACCGCGCTCGGGGGTCCCGCCGCAGGGGTTCCAGAACTGGGTCCCACCCCCGGCCCTGGCGCAGCGTCCCGCGCGGACTGGGTGTAACTCTCCAGCTCATTTCTCTCCACGCGATTTACCATCTGTGAACTCGTCTTTAACCTAATAAAAATCATCTAGCTTTTGACTAACAAGAAAAGGAAACAGTGCTCATTGTGGGGTTTGGGGGAAATGGCTTCACTAATGTGCAGGATGAGAACGGAGTGATTTATAGGCGGTTTTAACTGTGGGCTATGATTAGGGGGCTGGTAGTAAGTGCATTAGATGTCTAAGTGTGGCAATAGAGTAAATAGGCGTTTTATTTATCGCAGTGCCAGGGGCCTCTTAGCGGAAGAGCGCTTCTCCAAATTGAAATATAGCAGAGTTTACACTCCTGATTAGGGCTTCAAGCGCAGAGCCCAAGGCTATCAGCTAAGCAGAAACAACGCTCGCTGACACCTAATTGTCACTGGATTAATGTGCAAACAGGGACAGCGAACAGCAACAACAAATAACCTAGTGTCAGAGCCGTCGGTGGCGGTGTCCACTCGCAGTGACTTGGGGCCAAATTGGAGTTTATATGTCAAAACAGGCTCGGATCAATGTGTCGGCCGCCTCCTGCGAAGGGCCGTCCGAAGGCCTGGCAGTGGTTGATCTATTTGTGTGTGTGTGGGCATATTACCTGCCGGGAGTGGAGGGGAGCAGGCAGACAGAGGAGGTGAAATGCCTTTCCATTAATTTTTTTCTGCTTGATGCTCCCGAATTCACAGCTATTAAGATAAATTTATGTGAATCAGGTCTTTCTCTCCAGGATCTTGTGACTTTCGCCTGTCTCCATATAAAATTTAATAACCCTGTTTGTGAATCAAATCATTCCCTCAACAACAGATTCAATCTGGGTTGCCACCTGTCTGGCTTTGGACAGGAGCAACCAAATTGGGCAGCTGGGCTCCAGCTTTTCACAGGACGGCTGCTTGGTTGGCTGAAGGGGAGCTTCGTTTGCTCTAAGGGGGTTTTCCAGAGCAAAAGCTAGATGTACTGAAGGGGAAAGGAGGACAGCCTTCCATATTCCCCAGGCCCTGTTTTTCTTTAAATAACCAAATTGGTGACAGCCCTATTTTAAAAACACAAGAACTCATAACAGTCCAAAGCAAGTGGTGGAATAGGTTACCAACCAAGGAGGTCTTATGCCCACTCATTTTTCTTCTACAATTAGCCATTTCGGGAGGGAAGAAGTCACAAATACATGAGTTATGTTCCTAAATGTATTTCTAAAGTTCTTAAGTTTTATTGAGCATGAAAGTTGGTCTTTCCCTGTGTTAAGGATTGAAGAAGCTATAGAACTGGCTAGTAGCTCAATGGTGCAAAGTCTTATGATTTAAACTTGACATTTGCAATTTTTTGCTGTAAAATATTACTTTCTTTATTTCAAGACTTTAGTTGAAAACCTCATAATTCCTTTTAAGCTCCATTTGATTGTCAATTGCACAACTCTCTCTAAAGCTTAGGGCTTATGATTTTCATACACACATGATTTATGCTTTCTGTGGCACAATATAATGTACTTTGGTGCAGCTCCTACTTATTTCCTCTTGCATCCTGAGAGCCTTCCCTTTTAGAGACTGGGCTTTTATAGTGAAGCTATGAAAGAGTTGTGACCTGACACTTGGTCTCCCTGCAGGATCTTTTTCGCTGCCACAGCCAGCCTTCTGTATCACTCCATTTAATGCATTTTCAGAAAATGGTGATCTGGCTATCTACACATTTGGATAATACAATGAAATAAATTTTCACCACTGGAGGTGTCAATAACTGGCCACTGAAAGCCCATTCATTGCCTCAAGTTTGGGGACAAGCATGCAGAACTTGTTTTGGAAGTTGCAAACACTGAGATTTCTTTTAATCCACTTACTGTGAAAAAATCATGAAGCATGAAGCACATCCCAGGGATGGCGGAGCCTGGTGGGCTACTGTCTATGGGGTCGCACAGAGTCGGACACGACTGAAGGGACTTAGCAGCAGCAGCAGCAGATCTGCAATGGAGAAATCCCATCTCCATTTTATTAACAGCATGCTGGATGAATCCGATGTGTTTTTAATCCAGATGCAGAACTCCAGGTCCATCCAAGCTGCTAACTAGAGTATAAAATTTAAGTTACTGTCCTCCTTAAACAAAAACACTTAAACTACCAAAATGTCACAAGGAAATCTTGAGTTTTCTGAGGAGAAATCACACAGGAAACGTGATTTTGTTCATCCTAATTATGACTCATAAATCTTATTTGTGGATGCCAAAAACGAGAGGGAGATGTAGAGACTGTTAAGTCCTTTAAACATCCTTATTTGCAGATGGGAGAACTAAGACCTAGAAAGGTTAAATATATTGCTCAATATTACACACACACACAATGAAACCTTCTAACTATTCCTTATATACAATCATTATTCCAGTCAAGCCATAAGCAGTGTAAATATATGAAAAAATATCAAATGTTTTTGTCATACTTTGTTAATATTGTTCAAGCACTTAAACATTAAAACTTTCCTGCCCTATAAAAAGTGATTTTTTAAAAATCACTGACTTAGTAAGAGAAAATGGGTGTTATTCTTTGTTCACTTATCTGGAAATTGTGAAACAGAATTAAAATTTTAAAGACATTTTCAGTGTTTGAAAGAATTGGCATATTTCTGTCACTTGTAGTCTGCTGCTGCTGCTGCTAAGTCACTTCAGTCGTGTCCGACTCTGTGCGACCCCAGAGACGGCAGCCCACCAGGCTCCCCCGTCCCTGGGATTCTCCAGGCAAGAACACTGGAGTGGGTTGCCATTTCCTTCTCCAGTGCATGAAAGTGAAAAGTGAAAGTGAAGTCGCTCAGTCGTGTCCAACTGTTCGCGACCCCATGGACTGCAGCCTACCAGGCTCCTCTGTCCATGGGATATTCCAGGCAAGAGTACTGGAGTGGGGTGCCATTGCCTTCTCCGGTCACTTGTAGTTTAGATTTTTTAAAATTCTTCTTCCAGTTTTCTGCCCTCTTTACTGCCCATTTTTTGGCTTTTTACCATCTCCTTCAGCCTCTACAGGGAGGAAACTAAGACTCAAGAAGTTGATTTTGTCATAACTTGATGAGATATTTCATGGAGGATATAAGACAGAACTCCAGATAGAATGTAGTTTATCATACTTACCCATGGTTTTCCCTTGTTCCTAGTATGATGAGTAATCAGGAATAACCTTGATTATATTGCCATGCCCTCGCCCAGGGGATCTTCCCAACCCAGGGATTGAACCCAAATCTCCCACATTGCAGGCGGATTCTTTACTGTCTGAGCCACAAGAGAAGCCCATATTAAAAGAAGGAAAGGGAATATTTTGTCAGTTTTTCAGTAATTCTGCTGAAGAGTTAGACGTATTTGTACATGAATCTGTCTCAGAGTTTCAGTGCTTGCCTTAGAGGTTGAACTTTAGGATATACCTGAATTATTAAGCCTCTGCCCCACTGGTGTGGCTAGGTAGTTATAGGAGTTATAGTTATAGGAGAGCTGAGTAAAGTGAAATAAAATTATGTCAGCCAAGAAAAAATAAGTCTCCCAGAATTTTGAATTTCAATCTAGATCTAATCTGACATTTCTGACAATGTGTTCAGACTCTGGGAAGTATATTCAGGTTAAGGAAATTTCTGAAATCTAAGATGGGGACCACTAATGAGGCCTGAACTTTGATGAGCATGACCCAGTCCACACAACTTACCCATCCCAACCTGAGTTCCTGAGAATTTCAAAACCAACCATCATCAAAATAACTAGTACTCAGCTTGTAACTGGGCTTCCCAAGTGGCTCAGTGGTAAAGAATCCACCTGCTAATTCAGGAGAGGCAGGAGATGCAGGGTCAGTCTCTGGGTCAGGAAGATCCCCTAGAGGAGGAAATGGTGACCCACTCCAGTATTCTTGCCTGGAAAATCCCGTGGACAGAGGAGCTTAGCATACTACAGTCCATGGGGATGCAAAGAGTTGGGCACAACTGAGCGACTGAGCACGTATGCAAAACCATTGCTTAGAGAAGGACCAGGTGCTGAAGGAGAAAGAGGTGACTGGTGGAAGGCATGGGCGATGATGGGCCAAGCCCTACAGCCACCAAACAGGCACGGACTGCAGTTTCCTAATGCCACCAGGGGACTGGGCACGTAGCTTCTCATGGTGAGGTCCTGAGCCCTCCAGCTCTGCATCCAGCAACACACCCCCCTTCCCCAGGAGCTCTCACATACTCTAGAGTTTAAAATGCTCCTACTAAAAGACCTACACATTTTCTTGTAAACGTGAGGTTATTAATCACTTATGCTTTAGCAATTTGAACTCTAATATTACAGTGTGAGGAAAAGACTTGAAGAGACACTGATGACTGATTTAAAATACCCCTTCAGACCACAGGAGTACTTCATTAGGCAAACTCGTCAATGACTTTCTTCTTAAATGCATTTGCTCATGAGAACTTCAATGGTTGTCACTATTTGCCTTTTTTTCCCCCCTTCAGTGTTTTGTTTCCAATACAGTAATAACCTATGGTTTTTTTATATGCTCAGGTTATGAAAGCAGTCTTCCATTCTTTTTTCAATGGATTTATTTTTATTTAATGTATTTTTTATTGATGTGTAGTTGATGCAACAATATTTTTTGAGGTAACAATATAAATATTAGTTCCAGGTATACAACATAGTGATTCAATATTTTTATAGATTATATTATATATTATGTAGATTATAGATTTTTATAGATTATAGATTTTTATAGATTATAGATTTTATATAAATCTATATAAATCCATATAAAGATGCTATTTGCTTTTCAGGTTCTCACTCTACTATAATAGTTTTCTTTAACAAAAAATAATTTGTGGGCTAAGAATACTGTAAGGTAGCCTCTGCCTAATTTTCTCGCCTATTTAAATTACTATGTCATAACTTTAAGAAATACCATGAATTCATATATATAGTAACATAATTTTTTTTGCCATTTTTACTTTCTGAAATAAAATGAAAACTTAAAATATCCCAAATTAATACTCTCTCAGGATGGTACAAGGAGCTCAGTTCTGTAACATCATAAAATTTTACACATCTACACATTTTTCTTATATTTAAACATTAATTAAAGGCAGGTGAGGTATACTGGATTCCAAACATGCATATTGACTTTTGGCAAGCAATTTTTAGAGATCACTTTTTCTACCCTGATGCCAGAGCGCTAATTCTATCTTCTTGTTACTACCAGATTTTAACGACCCCATGGCGTGCTGGACCCCATGCAGTCCATGGGGTTGCAAAGAGTCGGACGTGACTGAGTGATTAAACTGAACCAGATTTAAAAATCGGACTTGTGAGCACAGGGTGGGAAGGAGAGGATGGGGTGAGTTGGAAGACTGTGACTGACACATACACACCAATGTGTAAAATAGACAGCTAGTGGGAAGCACAGGGAGTGCAGCTCAGTGCTCCGTGATGCCCTAGACGGGTGGGATGAGGGTGAGGTGGGAGGGAGGTCTAAGAGGGAGGGGCTCTATGTATTCATATGGCTGATTCACTTCAGTGTACAGCAGAAACGAACACAACATTGGAAAGCAGTTATATCCCAATAAAATGTTTTTTTAATCAAAGAGGCATTTCCTGCATGGAGCCTACAAGGTTTCTCTGGTGCAATGTGTATCAATTTGTGTTCTTGCACCGTTAAAATGAAAGGCAAAGTACATGCCAAGCAGTCAGCGACTCTTCCTATCTGCTTAGTATTGCTCATGGAGGAACAATATATCGTGTGCTTTCTGTATACTCTTGGAAGGTAAATTTTTTTTTTTTTCCCTTGCTTGAGGGAAGTTTTTCTAAGAGCACATCTTTTTAATGGTATTCTTTCCCCTTCTCAGTGAGGGACTATTGATTGAGTGGACACCGCTTACTGTAGCTGTTCTGAGCTGCCAGCAGCTGAGTTTCCTGTGATTGATTTTATATAGCACCTTTTATACTTGAGAAATCCCAAAGCACTTAACAAAGCAGTGAGTGAGTGTGATGCTGATAGAGATGGCGCAGGCAAACACCGGCAGTGGCACGAGCCCACGGAGCTCACATCGCTTCAGATTCTTGAACTCTCCAGAGGACTGCTCAGTCAGGTCACCACCGTTCTTTCCGGTCGGCCTGGAATCTCCAGACTGGAAAGGACATTTAGCCAACTTCTCACACATCCCTGGGTTTCTGAGCAGCCCTCAACCACTCAAGACGGATGAGACAGGCCACTGTGGGTGGCTTCCATGAGCCTAATTCCCTAGACCTCTCGTTCCTCTGTGGTTCAACACAGCGGTGAGATTGAGGGGTCCCATTCAGAAGTTCTAAGATCATCTCTGATTCCTTGAGTAATTACTGTGCCTCAAGTAGGTACCCAGTGCTGTTTCAGGCCTCTGCTCTATAGAAAGAAGACTCTTTCCTGCCATTGCCTGAATGCTCAGTCGTGTTTGACTCTGTGTGACCCCATGGACTGTACCCTGCCAGGCTCCTCTGTCCATGGAATTTTCCAGGCAAGAATATTGGAGTGGGTTCCCATTTCCTCCTGCAGGAGATCTCCCTGACCCAGGGATCGAACCCATGTCTCCTTCGTCTCCTGCATTAGCAGGTGGATTCTTTACCACTGAGCCTCCTGGGAAGCCCTTAGTACTAGTTAAGTGGCTAAAAGAGCAAGAGGACATCTGTGGAAACACAGAGTGGGCTGCTGAGAAGAGAAACAGAGCCTCGCTCACTTCTTGAGCTCTAGCCCAGCGCTTAGCACGTAATCACCCTTCAGTGAATGTTTGTTGAGTGGATACATGAAAATGCAGTGTCTTTTCTGTGTCAGAGAAAGGCAGATTTCAGTCCAGAATAATGGGTGTTCACAGCCGAGCACTAGTCTGTCTTCACAGTGAGCGTGCAAAATAACCCAGCCTTTTCCCCATAGAAACGGCTGAAGTGGGACAAAAATAATGCCCTTGGCTTTCTCTACCCTGCTTCCTGAAGCGAGAAGCTAAAGTTGCATGTTTTACCTGCAGGTTTGGGAGGAAAAGAAGGAGAAAACTGACAAGGTGAGAAGAACAGATGTGCTCAGGGGGAGGACGGTGGTCTGTGAACCTCCAGGAAAATGAATGGTGGAAGGAGGGGACGGCTCACCACCTGGTGTCTCAGAGTGGCAAGGAGACTGTCACTGAAAGAGCAGAAAGAAAGCTATAATATTCTTCCTAGGAATCTGGGCTTTTCTCATCAATGGCCTGAGCTTCCTAAGTGTGCTTCACAGGGATGGGGGCTGGTACTAGGGAGGAGAGAGAAAGAGGAAGCCGGGCTTAGTTCTCTAGCCCCACATCCCTAAGGAGCAGACTTAGTGGCCATGGAAAGGCGACAGTACAAAGAGCTGATGGGGTCCCCAGAGCTCCAGCTGGGGGTGGGTTTACACCCAGGTGTCTGCGTTTTAATGTCAGATCATCGAATTCATTCAGTCATTCAGTCGTGTCCGACTCTTTGTGACCCCATGGACTGCAGCACGCCAGGCTTCCCTGTCCATCACCAAATCCCGGAGCTTACTCAAATTTATGTCCATCGAGTCGGTGATGCCATCCAACCATCTCATCCTCTGTCTTTTCAAACAAGTCAGTTCGTCACATCAGGTGGCCAAAATATTGGAGCTTCAGCTGCAGCATCAGTCCTTCCAATGAATATTCAGGAGTGATTTCCTTTAGGATGGACTGGTTGGATCTCCTTGCAGTCCAAGGGACTCTCAAAAGTCTTCTCCAACACTACGGTTCAAAAGCATCAATTCAATTAGCTTGCTTCAAAGAAAGAGGGACTATCTAAGTTAAAACGATGGTTGCATTCCTCTCCATCTGCACTTTCTTTTTGTCATGTACATGGCCATAACTTTGAAGTTCATTTCTCAGCTAACAAATCACTTGTTTTGCCTCATGTGGTACACTGACATAGTGTATCTCCTTTGCTCTTCAAGTGGCCCCAGGGAGGCTGATGGTATTGTTATGCCCATTTTACAGATGTGGAAGCTGAGGCCCAGACAGAGGTTAAGTGACTCAGCTATGGTCACATTCCTAGCAAACAGTGAAGCTGGAATTCAAATCCAAGTTATTAGACGCCACATCCCACTCATAGTCCACTATGCCTTGCTGTCTCCATCTCTAGTTAAAATAAATAAATCCTGCTTGAATAAAAGGAAGTTTATTGTTCTGATGTACTGGTATGGGAAGGATTAGCTGTAAATGTTTATACTTTATTTCTGAGCTCAAACCACATAGCTGGCTGCTTACTACTCTAAGCTATCAGCTAAAATATACTTCTAAAAAAAATCACAGGCCTCCCTCTTCTTTTTGGGAGCAGAAACAGACACGTATGATTTTCACCCATAAAGTTCGTGGCTGTGTGGACTGACGCCACTTGAGGCATCCTTTCTCTGGGGACCTCAGTTGCTCTGAGATGAAAAGGCTGGACTGAGCCAGTGTGCTCCCAGCACCAAGGTTCTGTGATTCTGGGCTGATGACTGTGCAGCGACCTCTAGCTAAAGAACAGGGACAGACTGGACCGGCAGGACTGGCAGCTTAGATTCACATTGGCCTCCTGGGAGCTGAGTACACACCAGCTGGGCTCAGGGGCACACACAGGGCACGGTTCCTGCCTTCCAAGACTCTGGGGTCCATGAAGCCCCCCAAAGGGGCCTGAACAACATATGAGTTGTTGCTCAGATGTTTGCATTTCATTGGACAATTTTAAGATGTGTTCCTTGCACACATAGGAGTAATTTAAAGACTGTCTGTATCTGACTAATCGTTCCTGATAGCCATTGAAAAAAGAAGTCCTATTTAAATAGACAGGCTTTGAGGAGACCTGAAAAAACCATGATGTTATATTCTTGGAGGCTGCAAAGAAAAGCAATTCCAGAGACTTAAAGGGTGAGGGAATAGATTGTAGAGTCCACCAGGAGGATGGGTGGGGCCTCTGGCATTTGTGGCTGACATGAGTGAGCTGAAGGACCTGATTAAGAGAACCAGGGCCCACCTCGAGTGGGGCTCGGGTAGGGGGCCGTGGATCGCGTGACAGTTTTGTTTGAAAGAAAAGCCAATCAAAGTCACAGGGAGTCCTGGCAAAGCCTAAGGAGAGAAAGCTGTTCCCTTGGAGAGAGTGGCATTTTGGAAAACTGAAAATCGCTTCAGTCATATTGCATGCGATAATCTTTATAACCAAAAAGAAATGAAATAAACCTCTCAGTTTGAAGGCTTCTTCAATATTTTACAAATCACACAATCATCTCCAGCTTGCGACACGAAGACAAATCCACATGACAAACGTTATGGAACATTAGTGATATCAGGACAAGCCACATCTGCCGAATATCAATGATAGGATCCCTTCCTGCTGCTGGTGTGGTTGACAATGTGAGGCGGAGGGCCCATTTTTTTTTTTTTTTCCTGTTAAAAATGGAAATCGGTGTTTGAGTATTCCATGAAGTTCTTCAGGTTCATTAACAAGGTCAAAATCAATGTTATTTTACTGTTTGGAATCATTTTTGGCGGAACAATGAAAAGAAACCATAGTCGAAGTAGTCTTAATATAATCATTTTCTTTTCATTGTTCTTTATGGGAAAATAATTTGGCCCGAAATTTAGTGGTCCCTTCAGGGAGGTGATATCTTTAAAAAGGTGGTCTGAAGGACAGGTTTTACTGTACTTTAATAGGCTGATAGATTAATATAAATCTTAATATTCATAATCTTTACCATTTCTTTTCTCAATATCTGCTCTATCTATACATCTATTTATAATGTATGCTTCAAACACAGAATATACGTGATTTTTATTGAATATGCTGATGGCGCTACAGGGATAGCCACTTGACCTAGTTAAAAAAAACAGTGAGAGAGTGAGCCACGGGTCAAGCTTACAGTCTGCAGCTGAAAACAGATTTTTGCAGATAATGCCATGGCCTGAGAGCATGGCTGTCTTTGCAACTTCGCCATGTGCTATTATTTGCATAAATAATAAATAAATATGTGCAGCCTGGTGCCAAGGGTGAGCTGCAAATGATCGTGATGGAATGTGGACTTTATCACCTCATTTTTCTACCAAAACATGGAACATTTTCTACCTTCATATGCCCACAAAAGAAAATCACAATGATAAACGAAAGATGAAATTTACTTATTGGCTAGAGAAGAAAACATGCATTGCCTGACATGAATAGAGAAATATGTGTTAATTTGTTCTCATGTGACTATCTAAGGAGAAAATAGCTAATTAACTGATTTCACTTTTATTTTGACTCTGAGACTTCTGGTTGGCCTGTCATCTTGTCATGTCATAAACATTGACGGAATTAATGAATTTTATACATGTGTGTATAAAACTGATATGATACATTAAAAGATGTATATTATAGAAGTAATACATCCTCATTATGGAAAACTTACACACATTTGAGAAAAACCCTACATATTCCCACTACCCAGAGATAATCCTGTGAACATTTCTCTCCTCTTACTGTTTGACACAGTTCAGAGCATCCTATATATAACATTGAAAATGCATTTATTAAATTCCATTGTAGGATGTCACCATTTATTTCACTATTTTCTATGATTGGATATTTGTGTGGTTTTTTTATTTTTGTTTTCCTATTATAAATGTTAAAGATAAGCATTTTTTTTACCTACCTCCTTGTTTCCATTTCAGAAGATCTCCCCAGGAACTGGTCCCAGAGACAGGATTACTGGATTAAATGAAGTGAACATTTTTAAGGCTTTTGATACATATCGCCAAATTACTTTTCACAAAGCTTTGACTAATTTATAGTATAAACTTATTTCAATGAACTTTGATGTGTTTCGGTCACATTATTGAAACACGGTGATTTCAGCTTTCCAAAGAGGTGATCTCCGGTGATCTGTCCTGGACTTGGTGTTCGTGGTTGGTGTGAATGGGGCGCAGGGAAGTGTTGCATTGGCCTGTGCGTGGCGGTGAGTGCTAGTCCTCCTGGTTCATTCCTGTGAAGGTAGTTTTCTCTTTAAAAATTGGATGGCTGTCAGAAATAGTGTGTAGTATTTTAAATATTAATATTTTTTAAAGAGAAGATAACTTGGCTATGCATTTTCTTCACCTTCATTTTTTGTAATGCAAAAAACCCCTGGAATTTAATATTAGAAAAATTGAAACTTTTTATATTCCCTGACCCACCCAACTCCCAGTTTTGTTGGTTTAAAAGATTTAAAAATATTTTAAAAATCTGCCAGTACCTCAGTCCTCTAAGATAAACATCTAATGTTCTCCTCCTGTCCCGTCTGTTGACATAGATGTGGCTTTGTGTCTGCTGATGCCACAGCCTGTGTTTGAAGGCTGGGCTCTGGGAACGCAGAGAACTGTCCCTGCCTTTGTAGCTCCTGCATCTGTGCACACTGGGCTCCCAGCACAGCCTGTCTCATACGGTCACTGTGCTGGAAACTGTTTAAACCTGTGATGTCCTTTAAACACTGCTGGCTACCCCAAGGTTCCACAGTCTGGATATGTGTGCATACCCACCTCTCGGAGTTCTTTGCTTCCCGGATTTCTAATTGGCAACAAAACATGATTTCTGAAAAGCAAAAATAAAAGTTGCAGGCAGGTTTCTTTGGGGGAGCACTCCCCAAAAGAGTTAGGCTTGGAATGGCTTGGAATGACTTTTTACTGGAAAAAGGAAAGAATGAAAGTCTTTCAAAGAGAAGCTACCTTCTCAGAACTTAGCCCAGCATTGACCAGGGCTGTTACTGGAGGTTCTGGCTGCTTCTCCCAAAGGGGAAGTTCGGAAAAAAGTGAAGTCTAAGGACCTGGGAAGAGGCTCTGAGAGAACCAGCCAGCGTTAAAGTTTGCTTGCCTTTGTCCAGAGACTGACTATATATATATATATTTAGTATATACGATATATAGTATATTAGTCACCTTTATTTTATTTGAAGTAGATCCTTTCACTCTAATGCAAAGTGATTTATAACTTTGTATAAAATACAACATCTTTACCTGGAGATGGTGGGATATTAACAGGAGGAATACAAATATTAGTACTACCCCTCCCAAGCACGCCTTACAAAAGACATTTGCTAAGTTTTGTTATTTATAAAAATATATTTAGCTACCTACCAACTCTACTGTCATTGTGGAAAATCGCACAAACCAATATATGTAAGTGAATAGTTTTACATGTAGTTAATGTCTTTTTTGATTAAGAAAGTCTTTTAAAGTATGTATTAATTATGCGTTGTATGTATCCTGGGTGGCTAAAACAGCTCTGTGAATAGAGACCCGCCAGTTGTTTTGTTAAAATAACAGAATGCAGCTGTGATTTTTAAAAAAAAATGAATGCGGCATATCTGGGAGAGTTATTTTTTATCTTTTAAAAGGGAGGGATGAAAGTTAAATTTTTTTTTTAAAGCAAATATAAGATTTTTGGAGAGAAGTGCATTAGGCTACACAAATGTGTGGGATATCACGGAATGAAGGTTGTGTTTTGTCTAAAATGTTTCCTGGCTAGGACGCTCAACATCATGCACAGGAAACAGGAAGACACACACACCATATGAGAATTTTTTTTCCTTCCAGCTGTAATTGGAACCGTTACCACTGTTTTCACATGTAAACTTCTCGGGTTTGCAAAATTCCAAGCAACCCCGCCCCCCCAACCCCTGCCCCTAAATGATAAAAATCCACGTTTGAAGGAACTAGTTTCAAGATCACACTAGAGTTTGTCTTTGCCCCTTGGAAATAAAAGGGAATATTATCTGTCCGAGAAAACACTTTGGAAGTATCTCCCTGAAGCTTTTTTGACTTTTCAGGGAAGTCCCATCTGTGTTCACTGCATTGTGGTCCCATCCGAGCCTCGGGTGGTGGCTTTGAATGGGGCAGCGTCACCAAATCTGCATGAAAATTGGGAATTGTCAAAGTAATTTGCCACTTGCCGGCTCACTCTCTATGCCTTTTGTGTTCTGATCAATAAAAACTTAAATCCTTTACCCAGTTTAGTAACAACCTATTCTAAAGCATTATATTCCCCCTAATCTTCTCCAGTTCTGGTTGTACAGTTATCCATTTTCAATGATATTCATTTTAAAAGGTTAACAAACGAGAAACTAAACCAACCATACAAATAACAGCCCAAAGAACACTTTCCAAAATGTGTTGCTGTAGTGCCATTTCAAATTTAATATTCATGCAGAGAAAAGCTAAAGGCCACCAAACCAGGTGGATAAAATAGTACTGCATTTTATGACTCCTTCTTAAATGAAATCTCTTAAATATTGCTAATGAAGCCAGCTCTCCCACACAGCCTTGTCAGGCGCCCTTTCTAGGCTGGTTCAGTTCCATTTCCCTGTCTAGCAATTTGCCCCAGGCCCCTATTAAATGAATTATCACGGCCCCTAAATCATCTCTGCGGGGGTTTCCTCTAATCCCATCAAGACACTTACACTCCCTTTCTTCCCTCCTGGTGACATAATGAATTATTGTTTCATGGGGAGCAGTTAAAGAGGCCCCTTTGGAGGAGTGGGACGTGCTCCGGCCGAGGGCGGGGGTAGCGGGGAGGTCCCGGCGCCTCGGGCTGGTACCCGGGGCCTGATGGGGACAAAGCCACGCGCCGCCTACGGCCCTTCCGCCCTGGGGTCTCTGCCGAAAGCCACCCGTTCCGGATGGGCCCCTGCGTCCGCCCCTGGGGAGTGACTCTGGGAGCCCAGGAACGCAGGGCCAAGAGAGAATATAAATGTTTTCCTTAACTGGAGGAAACACTGCACTCACAAACCACTTGCGGAATAGATTAAGCTAATTTATTAAACACAGTTTGCCTGCTGACTGAGTTGAGCTGAGTAATGATTTACATTTTTTTTCTTTTAAAAAACACTAATAAGAAGAAGTCGGGGGCCACAGCGGCCCTAATCCTGGGGCCGTGGCTGGGGAGGGCGCCCCGAGGGCTGGCTGTGGGTCCGCGGGTGGACGTGTGACCGGACAATGGCCAAGCTTTCCAGCCCACGCCCGGCATCCCCGCAGGCCCGCTGGGTGCACGGAAGGGGCTGGACCCGCTTTGGAGGCGGAGGGTTCAGACCTAGGGATCCTGGTCCCCCGAAAGGGCCTGGTTTTGATTTTGACATCTGTTTTGGAGGAACTCAGACCATTCCACACGAACCAGTGGTGGACCTTCTGAAAGCCCAGTGAGCTTACACACTTCCTACGAGATTTTGAAAACATTATGTTGGAGGACACGTGTGGAGCGGCCATTCTCAACCTTGTTGGTGCCAACAAACCTCCTTTTAAAACAAGTTTGTTGTAATACTTCTACCATCTCGCAGTGAAAGACTTCGATAATATCACCTACTGAAGCAGAAGGTTAAAAAAGAAAGAAAAAACAAGTGAAAGAAGAGAGAGAGGAGGGAAGCGGGTGGAGGGAGGCAGAGAGGGAGGGAAGGAGAAAAGCCAAGATGACCTGGCTGTAAAGGAAAAAAACCAGCAAATTAAACGTAACAAAATATGCATTTTTTCCTTGTGGGCAACTGTAAAGTAAACTGTAAAAGTAAACTGTAAAAAAATTCTTGCACTACTTTCTAACACATACATTTTAAGAGGAAACTGTTCAATTGATTGTTGTTGACACTTTTTCTTAAGAGCTGACTTTTTAAAATAAGGCCTAAATAAGTGTATTTGTTACTGTATGTAGGATGTCCCAGGTGATGGCTGTGTGTGTTGGAGATGTCCAGGGAACATGAAACCCACGAACTATACCATGGTCAGTGACGTGATTTTCCAGAGGTGAAAGTTCAGTTCAGTTCAGTTCAGTCGCTCAGTCATGTCTGACTCTCTGCGACCCCATGGACTGCAGCACGTCAGACCTCCCTGTCCATCACCAACTCCTAGAGTTTACTCAAACTCATGTCCATTGAGTCAGTGATGCCATCCAACCATCTCATCCTCTGTTGTCCCCTTGTCCTCCTGCCCTCAATCTCCCCCAGCATCAGGGTCTTTTCAAAAGAGTCAGTTCTTCGCATGAGATGGCCAAAGTACTGGAGTTTCAGCGTCAGCATCATTCCTTCCAATGAGTATTCAGGACTGTGGCGAATAACTCAGTGCAGTTGCGGACAAAACTGTATGTGGTAGTCGTGTGTATCTGGAAAATTCAGTGGACATTAAAGCTCCATAAAAATACTTTGTGTTTTTTGTGGGAAAAAGGAAAGTTCCCACAACCCTACCACTCTAACATAAGAGTTTTCATTTTCCCATGTTTCTGTATCTTGTAGTTTTTGTTGGGATCTTTATGTAGTGCATACTCAGTTTTTTGCATCTCTTTTCTTATTCTCTGTCAGGAGTGGGTTTTAACTTAAGCAAAGTAATTAAAATAGGTAACAAAGGGTTTTCATCACAACTTTACCCAAGTGGGCTGACAAGCTAAAATTCTTAGTGAAAGTGTTATTTGCTCAGTTGTGTCCGAATCTTTGCAACCCCATGGACTGTAGCGCATCAGGCACCTCTGCCCATGGAATTCTCCAGGCAAGAATACTGGAGTGGGTAGCCATTCCCTTCTCCAGGGGATCTTTCCAACCCAGGGATTGAATCCAAGTCTCCTGCATTGGAGGCAGATTCTTTACCATCTTAGCCACCAGGGAAGCCCAAAATTTTTGTAAGCCTTTAAAAAAAATTATCACTGTAGCAGTAAGGTAGGACTATCATATTACTTTAACAGCTCACCTTAAAAAATCCTTATACATTTGCATAAGTCAGAAGTGTAAGTGGGTAACAGGTTCTTGAACTGCTGATTTAGAAAGTCCTGAAGTTGTGATCTGGAGCACTTTGGCTTGGGAGACCTCAGCCTGAGGTCTGTGACTTGGGTTCTGCTGGAAAGCAGAGTGAAGAGGGTGGAGAAGGTGGTAGAGGGGCCATCATGGTTTGTCTCTGGTTTTGAAGGGTGCCAGGCCAAGTGTGCTGGGGCAACTGGGCAATCAGCTCCTCATTTGAAGTCCTTTACTTCTGTTCCTGTCCCCGAGATGTTGCTGCCTGTGGATTAGTTAGATCTTTTCTGGATACCCAGTAGGATGTTTCCAGTCCTTTGTCCAGAGCCCAAGGAAGCCTCAACTGAAGTTTGATTTACAATTGATACCTGCTTTTCTATCTTCTTAAGTATTGTATAGAATATCTTTGCTGGGAATAAGCATTATCTTTCAGCAGCTTGATAATAATGATGGCTACCAGTTACTGGGCATTTTGTATGTGCCAGGCAATGTACACTTGTATCATTAAGCTTCCTAACGATGAGGGATCTCATTCCCTGAAAGTGAAAGTGAAGTCGCTCAGTCATGTCCGACTCTTTGCGACCCCGTGAACTGTAGCCCACCAGGCTCCTCCATCCATGGGATTCTCCAGGCGAGAGTACTTGAGTGGGTTGCCATTTCCTTCTCCAGGGGATCTTCCCGACCCAGGGATCGAACCCATGTCTCCCTCATTGCAGGCAGACGCTTTAATCTCTGAGCCACCAGGGAAGCCCATCTCATTGCCTGAGCAGGAATCAAACCTAGGCACCCGGCACTGGAAACACCGAGTCTTAGCCACTGGACCAGCAGGAAAGTTCGGAGGTAGGAATCATTATTTTCATTTCGGCGATGGAAATGCACAGAGAGGTTGAGTGTCTTATCCAAAACACAGATTGGCCGATTTCCACAGTCCAGGGTTGCTTCACTATTTAACACTGCATCCATTGGAAACTATATAAATTTGAGCAATATGAAATGACATCCCCAGACCCCAAGCTCTGTCTCTAGTTTAGGAAGACAAGAAAAGGTGAGCAGAGAGACTCTAGGGCTTTCCCAAAGCAGGGGATCTTCCCAACCCAGGGACTGAACCTGAGTCTCCTATATGGCACAGTTTGGCTGCTCCCAGTGACTTCTCCTTGATTACAGGACAAGGTGTTCCTGGAACAAGCGAAGGGCAGAAACTTGAAAACCTAGCAACAGGGAATGATCCTAAAACAGTGAAGCTTAAGAGACAGGTTTGGCATATTTTCAGGATGTAAAATGTCAAACTCAAAACAAAAGTGGTAGCACAAAATCTGTCACCAAACCACTGGGTGACTATAATTTAGTTGTTTAATCGCCCAGTCATATCCAACTCTTTTGTAACCTCATGGATTCAGATTTTCCAGGCAAGGAGATACTGGAGTGGATTGCCATTTCCTCCTCCAGGGGATCTTCCTGCCTGGAATCAAACCTTTGTCTCCTGCCCAGGTGTCCTGCATTGCAGGCAGATTTTTTTTTTTTTTTTAAAACCCCTGAGGCACCAGGGAAATCCAATAATTCAGTTAGTGAAGTAAATTTCTCCAGCCTTTGGCTGTGTCAGTGTTTGATGAATAAATATGTAGTGATTCTTTAGCAGCTAAGCATTTCTTGTACTACTAGAATGAAGACCTGATCTTGTTTAACATATGTAGATGCTTTTCAGCCTTTGCATGGGAACAGTCAAGCCATTTTTGAATCATTGACTTAAGGTCCATTCTTGGTAACGACATGTAGGATATAGGGGCATCCTAGGTCCACAACTGAATCAATGGTAATTTTGAACTCTTCCCTGCTCCTAAAATAAAAATGAGGGGCTAGAGTCTGAGAATGGCCTTATTTATAAACTCAGTCCCTGCCCTTGGCTAGCTCTAAGCCCATGATTTCAAGGCCGCATCGTTGCTGTGGCCTCTGGAAATACCAAGGATCTTCCTGAAGTTCAGCTCCAGACTTCATAGCATTCCCAGGTCTCCTCAGTTCTAGCTGGCAGGCACTACTCTCGTCCCGGCGTTTGATGACCTCAGAACTCCAGGACTAACTGGGCTCTGGTTCAAGCAGACTTTCAGAAACCCTTTTTCAGGGAGTCTGGAGATCCAAAATGTTTTCTTCTAGCAAGTTAGATCCGTGTGCTTAGTTCTGCCAACCACATGAATGAATAGACTGTGGATCCGGTTACAAAACCCAGGATGATTTATTACCAGGGCAAAGAGAAACATTGCAGACCACACTATCATTTATCATGTAATTACATGTCTTTCCGGGAGATAACATGCGTGACCACAGAAGCAATAGCGAGCTGTTCTGCCTCTTGATCTGGCCTCAGTTTCCTTGCCTGCAGTGGGAGAGGCGTAGGCAGAATGGTCTCTGGATCTCGAAGGGCTCTTGCAGCCCTAACACGGAGAGTCTGCAGATATACGGAGAGGTGTAGCTCTTACCCAGAAGTGGCCTTCTAGAGCTGTGGCACCATTGATACTACCTCCCATCTGGGCCACCTGACTGCTGAGCTCTTCCAGGCTCGGTTTCCTCATCTGTTAAAATGGAGATGAAAAAATAAATAAATAAATAAATAAAATGGAGATGATGAGTACCCTAAGCAGTACCAACTCCTTAGGGGTACTGGTATGTTTATTGAGGTAATGTACGTAAACCTCAGAGAAAGAAAGTCTCAGAAAGCATTCAACCTATATTGGCTCTTGCAATTATTGAGGACACCCAACTGTAATAGCTTTTTTTTCCCGCTTCTTCTCCTTGTCCCCCATCTCTCCTTGCTTACTTCCACATTTACTCTTGTTGCAAAAGCTATCTTCAAGAGTTAAACTTTAAGGGAATTGATGAGGAACCAAATCTCAAGTACAGGAATGAGAGGTCCCAGGACCTAATTCTAGATCTTGCTAGAATGTGAATCTATTGCCCTTGTCAAGCCTTATACATAGATACAAATCACGGGCTGGGGTGTTATGTTATGGAGATGTTTAGGAACAGGTATTTCTTTCAGGTACCTTCATTTTTCTGTGTTAGAACAAGGAGGATTTGAATTTTCCTTAAATTAATCTCTCTGAGGAGAACTTGGAATTCTCAAATGGCTCAGTAGTAAAGACTCCACCTCTTAATGCAGGAGACTCAGGTTCTATCCCTAGGTCTGGAATATCCCCAGGAGTAGGAAATGGCAACCCAGTCCAGTATTCTCGCCTGGAAAATCCCATGGATAGAGGAGCCTGGTAGGCAACAGTCCCTGGGGTTGCAAAGAGCTGGATACCCGCTGTGACTGAGCATGTACACTTGCATTTGGGCAATGCTTGTGGAATGTCTCTCTCTCTTTTTTCTTTTGGTGATGTATTAGGAAAACATGTCAAGCTTTTTCTTTTTCAGACATAAGTGTTTTTTACTTAGGCTCCTTTACTTATTTAGAGGTTGAATAAATATCCCTATGAATAACCCCTTAAAACATTTATGTTTTTTCTCTTTCTCACACACCTAACAAATCTTAATTAACATCTTTGGCTTCAAAATATGCCCAGTCCATTTCCGGCTGCCAAGGCAGAGTCAGAGTTCACATTGCCATATGCTGACAGGGACAAGGAGAGCGCTCTTCCCAGTCCATAAAGTGTCCTCCTTGGTCCCTGGGCGTTTGATGAAGCCCGCTTTCCCCATTTGCTCTGCAAATCCACCTCGTTGACACCATCTCCTCCTGGAATCAGTTTTCTTTGGAACAGAAAACTGGGAAAACAGTAATGGATACCTGATGTCCTCCGCTTTTGTCTTACAGACCAAAATATCAGCTACTGGATGTAATACATGTATGAGCCATACTATTGCATATATAATAGAATGTTCTAGGTGATCATCTCCAGACTCCTTAGGATGTGTAGTTATTTCTATGATACAAATGCAAGTAATACACCAGAGAACCAGCCCTGCAACATGAAAGAATCAAGAAAGTTTGGAAACAAAATCTCAAATGTTTAGTCCAAGCCACTCCTTAAGTCATTCTTTCTTTACTGCTTTTGTCATAGCAATGGAGCATTTTTCACCCTTTTCCTTTCAGCCTCATTTACCAAAAATGTTCTCTTTTGTTGGTCCACAGGTAATGTTGCTCCTTTCTCTCCTTTGTTTTAGAGAGGTACTCTAGCCACTGTGTAAAGAGCATTGTTCTTCGTAGATGGAAAGGAAGATAAGGAAGCCCACAGACTTAATGTGGTGGACTTGGGGTGCACCACCAGAGCCCCTCTCTGAGGCCAATGCTGCTGTGAGTGCTGGTTGCTGAAGTCTGTCAGTCCCAGGAATTCCGCTCCAGGAGTTGTCATTGGCTACAGGGAGCTGCTTTTCCCAGAGTCCAGCTCCTCGCATGTGGGCACAGGGGAAGCAGCTGCAAAGGACCACCAGCTCCAGAGTCACTGTGGGGTGAGCTGAGGCCTTCATGGCGAAAGCGGAGCAGCTCAGCTTCTGCCTATTCCTGTTGCCTTCTCACCCCCTCGAGGATGACTCCAAGAGTACCCCCAATAAGCCTCCTGTGAGAAATCATCTCATAGACTATTTCCTGGGGAGCCTGACCTATGACACTTGGGCTAAAAATATTAGAAAGGATGGCACGCAGTATAGAGTGAGGGTCTTAAGTCCCCCTATCTGTTTTTTTTCCCCAAGAATCTGATCCTCCTTGGTTAAAATAGCTGAAGGGCTTTGGGATAGCAATTGCAATCCAGGAAACCCAGGAAAAGATATTAAAATGTATGAAAATGATTATAATAAATAAGAAATGCATTTTAGAAAATTCTTTTTTAAAAAGCAGAAGCACCAAAATATCACTTTAAAAATCAGACTTGTGGAAAATAAGAAATTTTACCCGGGAGACTATTATTATTAGAAACTCTGAGACCAAAGATCAGTGTTAGGACCTTGATACTTTTGGGGTTTTTTTTTTTTTTGGATGTGAATTGCTTTGTATAATAAATGCTTAGTGATTGAGGCAGGCACCTTATCATGGTCACTGAGGCTGAGGGGGATGGAAGGATAAAGGGACAACAAGTGAGCTTCCGGTGAGAAAACTGGGGTACCAGGGAGGTCTGCCCTGTGTGAACCTCACTGGGACTGTAATTTTTAAAACTTATTCTTCAAAGGATTTATCTTATAATAGCATTCAGTGACTGTTTCCTTCAACACAGAGTTATAATGAGAATCCTTACAGTTAGTCTTGATAAGGCAGGGTATATGTATCAAAATTCAGAGTAAGACTCTTTTTTTCACTTAAAAACAGACCTTTACTGGAACTCTTTAGAAATTATTTTATATAAGTTAAATCTCAAAGTGTTATCATTATAAATAAAAGTCAAGCAATGAAAGAGGACATTAAAATAAACAGTTAAATGCCCTTCTCAGGGATGCTACTGTTCTCAGCTGGCTTTCCGACCCTTTACTAAGGGTGATGTAGCTATTCCTGGTGGAGAAGGCAATGGAAACCCACTCCAGTGTTCTTGCCTGGAGAATCCCAGGGACAGGGGAGCCTGGTGGGCAGCTGTCTATGGGGTCGCACAGAGTCGGACACGACTGAAGCGACTTAGTAGCAGCAGCAGCTATTCTTGGACTTATGCATGTATATGGCTTGTCTTTCCATTTATTATTGTTGTTGTTTTTCTCTTGTGTTCTCACATTAATAGGATCATACTACATAGGTGGTTTTGTAAGTTTTACACATTTTTTGCTTAACTGTGTTTTATTAATACCCCTTTTAACCTACTTAATTCAAACCACATTGCACTATTCTCAACTGCTATACTAGAATTAAATTTGATGCTACATTGATCCTACGTATGGTAGCTATTCTTGGGGATCATACTGCTTATCTAAGTGGAATAAATTAACTATTTCAGTTTTCTAATACAAATTTTTATTTTCTCAAAATGCAGAGAATTACATTTTTTCCTTTGCCTTTCAGACTGACTCAGTGGAGTGTGACTCCAAAAATAATTCTTTTAAAAATAGCCAAGAAAAATAAAACCTAATTCCATTCTCAAAGTGACCTCAATATTTTCTTTGCTTTAGTATTATCCTGCCCTCTCCATGGATGTGTGTGTGTGTGTGTGTTTTAAAAGAATAACGGGGAAGAAAACTAGCTTCAGCCACTCAATTCTTGTTTATGTTTGTTTTGAAACCCAAGTGGCCCATTGTCGGCAGCAAGGTCTTCACTCCTGCTCCATCACTAGTCTGTAAAGTAAATTGCAAAATGCTACCAAAGTCTGGCTACATCCTCATAGTGACTGTTTAAACCCATTACTTTCTCTTTTAATCAAATCACTGTTGTGTCAAAATATACGATTCTCGCCATGAATCTCCCCGGCTTGTTACAGGTCACCGGTTGCACCTTGAAAATGTTTGCTCTCCTAAGCGTCTTCTCTCCAGCCTCCAGCTAAATTGCTCCAGACCAAGCAGGATCATTTTTCTATACACATAGACCTCTAATTAATATATATATATACATAATGGCACTGAGAACCTGTACTTTACCAAGAGAGGAAGGGAAAATGCCTGGTCAGTAGGCAGGCAGGAGCATCATTTAGATTATGGCAAAATAAGCGTTTAAACAGATACAAGCATTCAAATTATACTCAGGGAAAAAAGCAAACCCTGAAGATTCCCTATCCATGAATTACTGAGATTCAGCCTTTATTCTTTTCTGCCCAACAAAATATTTTATATAAAGCCGCCAGAGGGCGAATAAGGGAAATAGTAATTACGTTTAAACAGCCAACACTTCACTAACATAAAATATTTGTACAGGCTCTTAAACATGAAGTTAAGTGCCAGAGGCTATTTTCATTGTTTAATGTATTAAGTAAATAAAAATGTATCTAAGATGTGGACACACAATTAGTTTTGAGTTATTTATCCTGGAGTTTGTATGGTTTAGAAAAACTCCATCTTCTTGGCTCCTGCTGTCCTAATGCATTTAACTTCAGCCATCAGCTATGATTAAACACCTGGTGTTGTGGGGAAACAAAGCGCACTAATCCAATATGTATTTCTGACATCTTAAATATCACCCAGTCCCCTGACATCAGGCACAGCTTTTCAGCGGGATGGAATTCCACAGCATATTTTTCTAATTTATGGATGGACAATAAATCAAAATTAAGCCTTGGGCAATGAAATATACATCAGTGCGGAATGAACTGACTGCAAACGAGGACCCTGCACAACCAAGGGAAAGGATATATTAATGGGATCCTAAGCTGCAAACACTGAAGTGAAAATTAAGGAAGTTTATTTCACATTTTGTCCCTGTAAAACCAAAAGGCAAAGACAGAAAATGAAAAGTTTTCTCTTTTTTCATGCACAACGCTGAAGAAGCACATTTAGATTTTTTTAGTCACTGTATTTTTAAATGCTTGCCTGTGGGTAATTAGAAACCCAATCGCCACTGCTCTTTTTTTTAATGATTATTTTTAATGTTTAAGAAGGATTTGAAATGCTTAGTGCTGTTTCAGTTTCACTCTTCTGGAAGAGTGAACAAAGGCCGTTGTTGACAGTCATGTTTCTGCGGGAAAAGGTCAGAGGGCGAAGGACATCCTTTCCTCCCAGGTGGACTGGGCTGGGCTGGAAGCCGTCCAGTGCCGAACAAATCTTCCTTCTATTGACCTCCAGCTATCTCAGCACCTAGACACAGAAGTGACTTTAAAGCTTTATGTTTATCAGAAGACGTCAGGCACCCCATGTGTAAGGCTACCACCTGACTGCCCACCTTGGTCTGGCCGCTTTCAGCTCTGGACCAAGGTCGTCTTGGAGTTTCTCACAGGGCTTTATCCTCACCCTCACTATTGCTAAGCACCATACATCTTCAACAGAACCTGCCAGGGCAAACATTATATTTATCAGGAATAATGTTTATATTTATGGGCATGTCAGGATCCTTAACGAACATTATCTCTTGAATCCTCACAGCACCTCTGTTAATGGGATAAGTGGCAGATATTATTTAAATGTTAGAGACAGATATACAGAGCCATAACAAAATTGAGAGCTTTGTCTTGGGCTGCATGCAAATGGTGGAACTAGAGAAAGGAATTTTACAAACTAGCTTCCAGTTCTAGATTTCACTCAGACAGCAAATTCCACTCCTCCAGGTGACAGGAGGTTCTTCAGGTTATTATTCCTAGAAAGTGAAGTCACTCAGTTGTGTCCAACTTTTTGCGACCCCATGGACTGTAGCCCGCCAGGCTCCTCTGTCCATTGGATTTTCCAGGCAAGAGTATTGGAGTGGGTTGCTATTTCCTTCTCCAGGGAATCTTCCCAACCCAGGGATTGAACCTGGGTCTCCCGCATTGCAGGCAGACTCTTTACTGCTTGAGCTACCAGGGAATCCCTTAAAGGCACTTGCATTATACAATATAGTTTATTTTAATAATTGTGTTTTATTGTTTTTGTCTGTGCTGGATCTTCGTGGATGTGCCGGCTTTTCTCCAGCTGTGGTGAGTGGGGGCTTACTCTCTAGCTGTGGTGTGTGGGCCTCTCACGACAGTGGCTTCTCTTTTGTGGAGTACGTGCTCTAGTGCAAGCTGGTTTCAGTTGCAGCACACAGGTTCAATAGTTGTGTCAAATGGGCTTACTTGCTCCAGGGCATTCGGGATCTTCCCAAATCAGGGATCCAACCTGCGTCTCCTGCATTGGCAGGCAGATTCTTTACCACTGAACCACTGGGAAGCCCCAGTGCAACAGTTATTTTTAGAGATTCTTGTTACTGGCTTACTAATTTATATAGTATTTGTCTATGAACAGTTATGTCTATAGACTCATGCATTTTAAAGTTATATGCTTAGACTGAGAATATTTCAAATGATTAAAATTAATCTTGAAGGAAACGGTGTAATTTAAGAATTAAGTTTTCATGTATCTCAGAAAGAAGCCAGCATGTTCCCCGGCCTCAACTTTGTATTTGGAAAACTCTATGAGGAATAATACTTTAGTGATGTTTTAAAATTGATCTCCTTTGGGGTTAGTAATTACTGAAGCCGAAACACTTGGCTACTACAAAGCCCAAAAATGAAGCATATCTTCCCCTCTGTCATCATAGTTTTCCTTTTTGTGTTAATTTCTCTTTCTTGTTAAAATCCTCAATATGACTGTTTACAGAAAAGATGCATAAGCTTAGCAGGAAATCCTTTGTACGAGAATGAAACAGTATTAAATAACATTAGTTTCTGAGGAAATTCCTTATTCTTTGAGGAAATAGTTTTAAAAGACTGCTTTTTCATTTTATTATCACAGTGTCACATGTTGGTGATAGTAATAATAATGCCAGGTGTAAGCTGATGGTCCTGTTCAGGAGTCTGTAGGTACATTAAGCCTAAGCGGTCCTTCCAAGCAGACTGCGGGGTCGGTGCTGCTGCCCGCCCTCTCGACAGCCGAGGGTGTGAACCTAGAGGGCGCGGCCTCGCGCCACGGCCGTGCAGGGGTGGATGGAGCGGAAGTGCAGACGCTAGCAGGTTGTCTGCAGAGCCCGCCTTTCAAGGACATCATTGTTCTACAGAATACTTTTATATGAAGGAAAGTTTTAGCCTTTATACGTTTAACTTTTCAACTCTGCAGGGTAGATTAACCTATCTCCTCTAGATTCAGTGCTACTCTGTGGGGGATGACTGGGCTGTTCATAGTCACTGTCACGTAAATGATTACAAGTAGGATTATAATATTTAAAAAACAGCATTCTTAACATCAGGATAGTTCTCTATCCTCATTTTTAGCTCCAAGAGCTTAATCTTAAAAATATGGGCCAAGACCTAGAAATAGTGGCAAGAAGTGGGGAATTTCAACTTTATGAATAAACAAGTCTAAAAACAAATGCTTTTGGCTCATTCTTAAGTTAAATAAAGCATATAGTTTGTTTTATAATACTCTTTTAAATTCTCGTCAGAAATTTGTGACTGCATCAGATGAGTTCATCGAGATTTAAAAATACACCTACTAATGAATGTGCATGTGTGAGCGCTCAGTTGTGTCCGACTCTTTGCAACCCATGGACTGTAGCCCCCCAGGCTCCTCTGCACATGGGATTTTCCAGGCAAGAATACTGGAGTGGGTTGCCATTTCCTCCTCCAGGGGATCTTCTTGACTGACAGATCGAACCCATGTCTCTTGCATCTCCTGCATTGGCAGGTGGATTCCTTACCATCTGAACCACCGGGGAAGTCCCATACTAATGAACAGAAATATACAGTAACAATAGTGCATTAATTGTTGTAGTGGCAACATTTGTTTCAAAATAGCTAAAACAAAATAAAATCTTTACCACTAATTTTTACCGTATTTTTTAAATGTATAAATTTAATCAGTTTTTATTTGAGGATTTACCAGGGTGTACCATGCACCATGCCAGGTTCTAAGGGTTCGGTGCAAAAGACAGATATGATCTCCTGTGTGGAATTTATCTTCTAGATTTGGAAAATCCTATTCTTGATCATTGGGAAAATATCATGAGAATAGTTGAAGGGCAAATAAAATGAAGAACTGTTCCCAACTTAAATAAGAGTTTTCTTTTGATATTGTAATCCACATAATATTCCCTTGAAAAATAGTCTTAAATTCTTTGGTGCCTCTTTTTGTAGGTTACAGCTTCTTCATTTCCTGTTTGCAAATTCCTAACTTCTGCTCATTTTCCATCGTTTCCTGCTAAGGATTCTCCTGGAGGATGCTTGGCCCATCTGTTACTCTAGCTCTGTTTTCTCTAATCTGTCTCTTGGCTGAAACTCATCAAATCCAAAATTTAGGTTATATTCCCTTTCTTTCTTTTTTTTTTAATTGAGGTGAAACATATGACATAAAATTAACTATTTTAAAGTGAGCAATTCAGTGACATTTAGTCCATACACAGAGTTGTACAATTACTTCTCTGTAGTGCCAAAGCATTTCCATTTCCCCACAAGTGAGCCAGTATCCATTAAGCAGTCTCTCTCCTTTCCTGTCCTCCCAGCCCCTGGCAACCACCCATCTGTTTTCTGTCTCTATGGATTGACTAGTTTGAGATATTTCATATAGACAGACTCATTGCAGTATGTGAGCTTTTGTATCTGGCTTCTTTCAGTTAGTTTAATATTATCTCGGTTTATCCATGATGCAGCACATGTCAGGATTTCCTTCTTTTTTATGGCTAAATTATATTCCATTGCATTCTATGCTACAATATGTTTGTCCATTCATCTATTGATAGACACTTGGGTTGTTTCTACCTTTGGCTTTTATAAATACTGCTGTTATGACCATTTATGTATGAGTATTCTTTTTGCATTTTCAATTCTTTGGGGTCGTATTGGGTTTTTTTAAGTAAACATTTTTATTTTTGATAAATTTAGCTTTAAAGAAAAACTTCAAAGATAGTACAGAGAGTTCCCATCACCCAGATCCCCCTAATAGTAACATCTTAAAGACTCATGGTACATTTGCCAAAACCAGGAAGTCAACATTAGTCAGTATTATTTACCAACTCCAGACTTCATTTGGATTTCCTAGATTTCCCACTAATGTCATTTTCCATTCTAGCATCTCTTCCAGGATTCCACGTCGTGTTCAGTCATCATGTGTCCTTAGTCTTCTCTGGTTTGTAATAGTTTCTGTCTTTCCTTATTTCTCATGACCTTAAGAGCTTTGAGGAGTATTGGTTAGGTTTTTGTAAAATGTCCCTCAATTTGTGTTTGTCTGATGGCTTTCTCGTGATTAAACTGGAGTTTGGGGAGAGAATGTCATAGAGGAGTGCTCTTTCCAGCACATCACATCAAGGGGTGCCTGCTATCACCATCAGTTCCATCACAGTCACCTGGCCAAGGCTGTGTCAGTCAGGTTTCTTCACTGTTAAGTCCCTCCCCACCCTTCACATACTCTCCTCTTTGGAGTCAAGTCACTAAGTCCCACCCGCACTCACAAATCTACACATTATGTGTGATTCTTCTGTAAGAAAGTTTGTCTCTCCCATTTATTTATTCAGTCATTTAGTCATGTCAGTATGGACTTGCATTTAGTTCATATCCTCTTGAGGTCTTGTCACCAATATCTGTAAGAAAAGTGATAAATGAGTGAGTGCAGGTTAAAGTGCTTCGAAGGCAAGAAGACCTTGGGTTTAATGTAGAAGGTAGCATCCACAGAACAAGATGTACATTCTCACAGCATGGGAGGTTTGAAGATGATATTTACTGAGTAGAAATAGAACACACTTTGGTGTTTTTATAGAAGGCTACATCTAAATTTTTTATAAGGCTTGTTAAGGCCCAGCTTTCCTGATTCCTTTCTTTGTGCACTTATATTATTCCTTGCCATCAGATCTTTGCGCACAGTTGTATTTGTAGTTATTAATATACTAGTAGATAAATAAAGTGGTTCCACACAAAATATCCCCACTCAGCTTATACAGATATTCTCCACCCTGCCCCCCGCCCCAAAGGCTTATGTTCTTGTCTGTTACCCAGGATTTAGAACCATGGGGTTTAGACAGGCGATACCTTAAAGACCAGGTGGAACTACTTACTCCCGCTATTGAAGAGGAGATGGAGCCCTGTGTCCTTGTGTGTTCTCCCTAGATTATGCAGTTGCTGCTGCTGCTGCTAAGTCGCTTCAGTCGTGTCTGACTCTGTGCAACCCCATAGACGGCAGCCCACCAGGCTTCCCTGTCCCTGGGATTCTCCAGGCAAGAACACTGGAGTCGGTTGCCATTTCCTTCTCCAGATTATGCAGTTAATCAGCAGTAAAACTTTGAGTTAAAGATGGCAAACAGAGCCAGAAAAGAAAGTGAAACTTGTCTTGGATAACGCAATAATCTAGTGATGGAACTGAAGGAAATAAATGTATTGGCTAACTCTATGCCTTATATTGAGACAACTTGGAGAATTTGTTTGATTAGTATTTAGGTTTCTGATTTCTTCTTCTGTGGCACTTTCATTAAAGAATTATGTTGCTGTTATTGTTTTAAAAAAATTAAGATGTTCAGTATGGCAATAAATTTATTTATATCCAAGTAAGTACCCAAATAAGAGGAAAATTCAGTTTTGGAGTTTTGTTTTCATTTACTGGAGAGCATATGCAGATAGTATCCATACAAAAACATGTAGTCATTTAGTTTAAAGATTCAGTCTCTTTATTTAACAGCCCTACTTTGGATTTGAACACTTTATAGATATAACAAACGTTGCTTTTTTTAAAAAAAAAATTATTTCTTTATTTATGGCTGCACTGGGTGTCCGTTGCTGCGTGCAGGCTTTCTCTAGTTGTGGGGCTCCTCTCCAGTTGCAGTGCACAGGTTTCTCACTGCAGTGGCGTCTCCTGCAGAGCACGGGCTCGAGGGTGCGCGGCTTCAGGAGCTGCATTTTGTGGGTTCCAGGGCATGGGCTCAGTCGTTGTGGCACAGGCGCCTATTTGCCCCATGGCACGTGGAATCGCAGACCAGGGATCACACCCATGACCCCTGCATTGGCAGGCAGATCCTTAACTGCTAGACCATCAGGGAAGTCCAAAGTGTTGCTTTTTATTGGACATATTTTTGAGAGTAATATAGCCTTCAGTTTTGGGAATACACCTTTTATGTTGGAGCATGCTTGAGCATAGTTGAGAAAGTGTAGTAGGACGAATTATTATTTAGTATTATAAAATGTTGCACACAGGTAATACTTAGGGTATTTTTATTTTCATCAGGCTAGATGACTTACAAGTCTTCCTGCCATGAACATATAGAAATTTGGGGTTGAATATGTTTTTAAAATCTTTTTGAATGAAAAGATGATATCACAAGAAAGAAAAGGAAATATCCCAGGACCAAAAATGAAACAAGAAAACAGAGTAATACATTTGTGAGCTGACACTGGAGCTGCCCTAGGGCATACTGTCCATTTTAATACATGAGTGTTAATACCACAGAGACAGAAGGAAAAGCCTCATATATGAAGCAGGAGTTAGAACTGATATCTCTACAGAAATCTAGGACTCTCAGAAAAATAGTACACTAGAATAAAAAATCTGTCCATCAATATAGGAGAACCTTTCTATCTCAGCCTGGGCTCCAGATGAGAAAAAAGTCTCCCTTTTTTCATATAAGGATGTATCTGCTCCTTGTGCAGGCTTGGTGCTTAATTTATATTTATTGCATTACTAGGTACACCTAAGGTCAGAAATTAACATAAAAGTCATCTAGAGTTGGTGATATTTCTGAGTCAACTTGCAGACTCCAAAGCAGGAATCTCTTTGGAAGGACCATCTCTTTACCCAGGCAAAACTTCCCAGATAAAGCCTTATAGAAGATGACCTCACAATACAAAGTTACAAAACATTTGTGTTAAAATCAACAAACAGAACAATGGCAGATTAGTCATTCAAGAATTCAGGTAATAAAAAGACCTATTAAAAACTATAAAATGAGTTCGGTTATAAACATTGAGGACACAAATGGATGAATAAAAATAAGATAAGAAAGTAGAAAAGAAAAATTTGAAGAGACAGAGAAGTTTTCATAATGAAAAATATCTCTCTTGAAATTGTATGCTCAATGGACAAAATATACAGCAGATTAGACATAGCTGAAAAGACATAAGTGAATGGAAAAATTATCTGGAATGCATCATGAAGAGATTTCAAAAAGGTAAAATAAAAATGATATTCAGAGACATGGAGTTTAGAATAAGAAAGTTAAAAATACATCCAACAGGATTCTTCTTTTTTTTTTTTTTTTTTTTTTGTTTTTTTTTTTAATTTTATTTTATTTTAAATTTTATTTTATTTTTAAACTTAACATAACTGTATTAGATTTGCCAAATATCAAAATGAATCCGCCACAGGTATACATGTGTTCCCCATCCTGAACCCTCCTCCCTCCTCCCTCCCCATTCCATCCCTCTGGGTCGTCCCAGTGCACCAGCCCCAAGCATCCAGTATCGTGCATCGAACCTGGACTGGCAACTCATTTCATACATGATATTTTACATGTTTCAATGCCATTCTCCCAAATCTTCCCACCCTCTCCCTCTCCCACAGAGTCCATAAGACTGTTCTATACATCGGTGTCTCTTTTGCTGTCTTGTACACAGGGTTATTGTTACCATCTTTCTAAATTCCATATATATGTGTTAGTATACTGTATTGGTGTTTTTCTTTCTGGCTTACTTCACTCTGGATAATAGGCTCCAGTTTCATCCACCTCATTAGAACTGATTCAAATGTATTCTTTTTAATGGCTGAATAATACTCCATTGTGTATATGTACCACAGCTTTCTTATCCATTCATCTGCTGATGGACATCTAGGTTGCTACAAACACATGAAAAGATGCTCAACATCACTCATTATCAGAGAAATGCAAATCAAAACCACTATGAGATACCATTTCACACCAGTCAGAATGGCTGCGATCCAAAAGTCTACAAGTAATAAATGCTGGAGAGGGTGTGGAGAAAAGGGAACCCTCTTACACTGTTGGTGGGAATGCAAACTAATACAGCCACTATGGAGAACAGTGTGGAGATTCCTTAAAAACTGGAAATAGACATGCCTTATGATCCAGCAATCCCACTGCTGGGCATACACACTGAGAAAACCAGAAGGGAAAGAGACACGAGTACCCCAATGTTCATCGCAGCACTGTTTATAACAACAGGATTCTTCTAAAGAGACTATAAAACAACTGGGAAAGAGACAAAATTTGAAGAGATAATGCAATAATTTTCCAGACCTAATAAAATAAATAAATCTTCATATTAAGAAGTACACTGCATCCCAAATTGAAGACATTAAAAAAAAAAAATCCATGTCTAGATGCACTGTAATAAAATTGTAAAACACAAAAGTCAAAGAGAAAATATTTAATGCATTCAGAGGAAAAGAGATAGATAATATATAAAGGAATCACATTTAGATTGTCTCTGAATTTACAACAACAAAAATTTACAATAACAACAAAAGCCATAAGACAATGAATAATATCTTCAAAGTGCTAAGAGAAAGTAACCACCAATCAAGAGCTGTGTATACAGCTACCTTATCACACAAGAGTGAGGGGGAAATGAAAACATTTTCTGACAAACAGAGTTTTCTACTAAAAGATCCTTAGTGAAAGATGAAATTAAACCCAGAAGGAACAATTGAGACGAAGGACAGATTGGGAAACAAATAAGCATATGAGTGAGTCTACAAAAGAACTGACATCAAACAACAACAGCAATTTATTGGGGGTATAAAAGCATGATAATTCTAAAATATTGGAAATAGTTGTCGCTATATGGCAAGTGGGAGGTGATTATTCAGAGTTAAACTGTTCTAAGTTCCTTTGGTGTGTTAAGGAGGCAGAGAAGATGCTGATTAACTTTAGATTCTGTTAACTATTCATGTCAGAATTTTAAGAATAACAACTAAAGTTGATTGAATTTATGTTTTGTTAGATATTCCTGTTATTTAATTAAAACAAACAAACAAAAACCTCTGAAGAGTTACTGCTAAACCTAGTACAACTTCCAAATTTAAGAAGTGTGGGAGTTGGGGCAAGAAGGCAGGAATGTAATAGAGAAAATTCAGTTTAGTAGAATTCAGGAAAGGAAAGAAGAAATAAAGAGAGAAAAGAAAAAAAGAAACAGGATAAAAGGAAAGCACAAAATAATATGATAGAAATAACCCCCAATATGTTAGTAATTATAATAAATGTGTAATGTTTAACTAAAGAAATTATTAGACTGAATTTTTAAAAAATCTAGTTATATGTTTCTTATACAAGACACCTATATATTCTTATGCACGCATGCTCAGTTGTGTCCAACTTTTAGTGACTCCATGAACTGAAGCCTGCCAAGTTCCTCTGTCCATTGAATTTTCCAAGCAAGAATACTGAAGTAGGTAGCCATTTCTTTCTCCAGGGGATCTTTCCGATGCAGGGATCGAACCCATGCCTCCTGTGTCTCTTACATTTGCAGGCAGATTCTTTACCACTGAGCCACCTGAGAAGCCCCATATATTCTTTTTTTACCCATATATTCTTATACATGTAAATTATTGCAGATTAAAAGTAAAAGAATAATAAAAAAAAGTTGGTAACTATATGATTATTGGATGAAATAGACTTCAAGGAAAAAGTATCATTAGGGAGAAGACACAGATGGACACAGGGCTTTGGGCCAGACATTTGAAGATCTGCCACATGATATGGAAGAGAGACTGTACATCTGAAACACACTCTTATTATTTTGTATGGTTCAAAAGGACAGAACCTGTAAGTGAAAAGCATAGGCAGGCAGGTATTGACTCAGTGTATTGGAAGGAATTTTCTAACAGTTAGCACTCCGAAATGAAATGCATTTGTCCCTGAAGGTCTTTAGACCGAAGTGGTGGGGAAGCTGTGGAGGGGATGCGTCGGCTGAGCTAGATGGATGGTTTCCAAGCCAGACTATGCATTGAAATCACCCAGAGAGCTTTTGAAGAACACACATTCCAGTGCCTATTCCCAGACATGATAAGTTGATCCTATATCCTAGGACTCTGCCTTTTTGAACTATTCCCAGGTGATTCTGACAGCCAGTTCAGAATAGGTCAATAGAACAACATTTGGGAACCACTGGCCAGATGACCTCTGAAGTTCCCATGGACTGTAATGTTTGATAGTTTAAATAATCGCTTTGTAGACATTTACCTGTGAACTGGGAGTATTACTAGAAAACAGGAGAGGTAGAATTATTGTTCCCAGGGTACAGAAGAATCATGGAGGCTAATCATATCTGAAATTAGATGTCACTTGGTGAACAGCCTAAGTGCTCTCTCCACTGTTCACAAGCTTTTCAGTAAATTTTGATGAAGGTGATGGATATGGACATATTTTCTGCTCAGAACAAATGGCCCAATAGGCCAACACAGCTTATAGTTTACATCTCCAACATCCTCAGGCTTCATGTAACTGGACTCGGTTACAATTCTACAGCTCCAGAGCAGTGTGTCTAAACTTTTCATATGCATGCACATCATCCAGGAAGTTTAGTAAAATTCAGATTCTGGTTTAGCTAGACTTGGCTGGAACCCAGGATAATAAGTTTCTAACAAAGCTCTCTATCTGCTCAACTTACTACTAGGCATTCAGGAACTTTCTCTTTAGACAAGAGAAAAAGGGAGGCGCTTCTGGTTTTCCAAAGACCTCCTTTAGGCTAGACTATCATTTTGTGTTAGTATCTCTGTGAGTGAATAAGGAGACGAGGAGGCTGAACGTGCAGTATGCTGACTGGATTAGGCAACAGGGCATGGGAGTTAATATAAAAAGTCCAAAGTGGAGAATGGTGACATCTTGAAAACTTAAATATTATGTCCACACATAAAACAGGATCACTGTAAGGACACAAAGACCTACCTGGCCTGTAAGAGGACCAGAAAATTCTGGTCTCAGAGTGGATTTTTTTGTTTCATTTTGATTTGCTTGTTTTTGTTTTCTGAGTTTTTGTCCTTTCATAAGTCACTTAATCTTTGAGAGACTGTTTTTGTCTACAACTGAGATCTACTAACTAGGACTTTTGTGTGCTTTGTAATTTTTTTTTATTTAGGTAAAATTTATATAACATTAAATTAACCACTTTGAGCGACTCAGTGGCATTTATTCCAATGTTACGCAACCATCGCCTCTGTCTAGTTCCAAGATATTTTCCTCTCTCCAAAAGAAAACCCATACCCGTTAAACAGTCCCTGCCTTTTCCCACCTCCCCTCAGTTCCACACAATCACAAATCCATTTTCTATCTCTATGGATTGACCCATCCTGAGTATTTCATATACGAGGAATCACTGTAACGTGTGACCTCTAATGTCTGGCTCTTTTTACTTCGCAGAATGTTTTCTAGATTCCTTCATGATATATCAGTACTTCATTCCTTTAAGGATTAGGGTTAATAATACTCCATCATGTACAAATATCACCTTTTGTTTATCCATTCATATGTTGATGGACATATGTTAATAATCATATGTTAGGATTATTTCCACTTCTTGGGTATTGTGAATAATACTCTGTGAATATTTGTGTATAAGTGCTTGAATACTTGGTTTCATAATTTTCAAAAAAATATATATATATATATTTATTTATTTGGCTGTGCCGGGTCTTAATTGCAACACTCAGGATCTTCAATATTTGTTGTTGCAGGCGCAAGTTCTTTAGTTGTGACAAGCAGACTGTTAGTTGCTGCATGTGGGATCTAGTTCCTTGACCAGGGATCAAACCCAGGCCCCTTGCATTGGAAGCACTGAGTTTTAGCCACTGAACCACCAGTGAAGGCCCCATAATTGGTTATTTTTAAATGTATCATCTCACATAGTTTTCAAATTGGGTTGAAAAGAGATTAGTATTTTACTGACAAGAAACCAGCTCCAAGGGACTTACCCAAGGTTCACAGGCAGTAAGAAGCCCAGAAACTTAAAGCTTCTGATGAGAAGTCCATACTCTTTTAAGCTGTACCGTCGCTGGCTCTGCTGTCTTGACAGTCAAAAAGGAAGCTGTGTATAAAAATGATCAGCGGGCTGTAAAGCCTAGATGTATAAGTTGGTGTTGATAGTCGGTATTCAACTGATGCTACAGGAACAGTTTCCTGCTCGCGAGGTCAGCGCACACTGTCTCTATTATGGCCAGAAGAGAGATTTTAGAATTGCAAAAGGTATAACTGAGTGGTTGGACACCAGCAAAGGAGTTTGACAAGGCTGTCACATCTGTTCAATATTTCTCCTGAAATAAGCATGGGTATTGCTGTTGATGCTTGCCGTAGTGGTATTAAGGTTGGCAGAAGGAGATGATGTAATCTGGAGCAGACTGATGACATCCTGGCTGCTGAGTCTGTGGTTTCTGTGCTCAAAAAACTAGGACCTTTTTAGACGCTGATCATGGCAGCCAAGAGGCAGAATATTTTAGTGGCAGTGCAAACTGCGAGTGAAGAGAAAAAGAGAGTGAAGGGTTATGCTGCCATGGGTTGTTGATAGGTAGTGAGATCTGTGGCCCTCTGGCCTATAAAAGAGAGAGCAGGGACTTCCTGTATGTCCAATGGTTAGGGCTCATGCTTCACCTGCAGGAGACACAGGTTTCATCACTGGTCAGGGAACTAAGATCACACAAGCCATGTGGCACAGCTAAAAAATTTAAAAATCAAAGAGAGAGCAGATGGCCTAGGCAGCATTCATGAAGATGAGGTACAGAGAACCATGTGTCTACTGGGGAGCTGGTTGGCTTCACGTGATCGCACCTCTGGTACATTCTTAATTCTAATCTAGTCCCAGGATCTGATTAGTATGAAATAGCTGTGAGCTGAGCCTCAATTTACAGACTTTTACCAAAAGAGAAGATGAAGATCCGCACAGAGACGTGGCTACTGTCAAGCTGAGTTAGACCCAGAGTGATGACGACGATACCTCGTGAAGAAGAAGAATGACAAGAGGCTGGAAGAAGGCATCATCTGTTTCCAGAATCCCGGAACACTTCCTTCTGAAATAACTCATTCTGTGTGTCTTGATTTCCTGACAAGTAAATCTTGAAGAACAGAACCGGCATTTATCAGGGCCAATACTACTGTGTGTGGGTCTCTGGAAGGATTAGTGGTGGGGTTTTTGAAATCTGTATTTTTGAAGAAATCATTGCTAGATGAGGGTTCTTAGAATCTTCCTTGAAAATCAAAATCTATTTTTATATGACATAGGTTTTTATGGTTATGAAAAGCATACTATTCATTGTGGAAAACTTACTGAAATATGGAAAAGAGGAAAAAGTCATGCAAATTTTTTCAATTTAGGAATAGTCAATTAACATTTATCATTTCTTCTTCCACCATTTTGTCTATATTTACTTTTATATAATTGGGTCCTTATTTTAGATTCAATTGGTTTCATGCTTTAAAAAAAAAATCACTTAATTGTACATATATTTCTGGCTACTTCTCTGGATCCAAGGGTCATTCTAGGGGTTGTTTCCTATAGGCTTTTTATACGATTCCCTTAGAGCAGAGGAAAATCAGAGCCTAGAATTATTTATCCTTTCTAGATAGGAAGCAGCTCAGATTTTTGAGCAAACCACTCTCTGACATAGTGTGCAGCTGCTTGTTTTCTCTGAATGCCTAAGACAGTGGTGAGCCTGTGGCGAATTTCAGGTTCCTTTGGAAACCATAATCTGAAAAGCTATTTCTGCTTTGCAGAATTATGTAGAGGTAACCATGGGAAGAGAGCTTCCCAGATGGCTCACTGGTAAAGAATCTGCTTGCCAATGCAGGAGACCCAAGAGACAGAGGTTTAGTCCCTGGGTCAGGAAGATCCCCTAGAAGAGGAAATGGCAACTCACTCCAGTGTTCTTGCTTGGGAAATCCTATGGACAGAGGAGCCTGGCGGGCCACAGTCCACAGGGTCACAAAGAATCAGACATGACTAAGCTACTTAGCATGTGTTCACGTGCGTGCACACACACACACACACACAACTCTGGGAAGAGGACCACATGGTACCCTTACAGTGTGGTGGAAACCTGTGGCCTAGGGTGGGGGCAGGTGTGGGGCTGGAGGTGGGGAGGGGGACCAAAAAACCCAAACTAGCCACCTTAGGCTACAGGAGATCTAGAAATTACTCTGGAAAGTCCTTTTCTTTCCTTCTGCTGGTCCAGCGCCTAAGCACATTTCCAAGTCCATTGAGTCTCATTTTCTCCTGTAAAATCTCCTGCATCTCTCTCTCTCTCTCTCTCCCCACTTTTTACTTCCAGTCTTCCAGTTTAGACTTCACAGCCTGGCTCTTTGCTCATAGACTGGTTCAAGATGCTCCCCAATTCTAAGCACTTCCTATGGCCAGTTAGTTAGCCTCCACTTCCTGTCTCTTGGAACTTCCTCCCCTAAACTCCACTCCCCACAACCCCTGTGAGGGAAGCCAGGCACCTGACTCCCCTGAGACCACCTCCTTCCATGGAAATAGAGTAATGCTGACCAGCCCTCAGCTTCCTCTCATTTCAGCCCAAATGCCAGTCATCACCATCTGCGGCATTCCAGTCCCAGCATATGGCACGTGGAGATGGACCAGGGCTTCAGTTCTGTGGATCTAGGTGAGCTGTGCACTCATCCCCAGACATCTGAGCCACCCCAGCTGAAGTCCCAGTCACCATCGAACAGAACACATCACCCAGGTGAGTCCTGCTCCAACTCCTGACCCATAAGATAGAAAAAGACTCTGTGGACCTTTTATCAGTGCTTAAACTTTGCTGTGTTCAAATCACCAAGGGTCTTGTTAAAATGAAGGTTTTGACTCATTAGGCCTGGAGTGGAGCCTGATATTCTGCTTTTTAACAAGCACCCAGGTAATAATGCTGTTGTTGCTTTGTGGATCATATTTTGAGTAGAAAAATGGACTGAGGAGTAAAGTGCATCTTCAGGGCATATTACAGGTGCATTTGTACAATTTTTCAAAGGGTTTTCACATCTGGATTGATTCATCAAACAGTTTAATAAATTGAGAAGTATCTGCCATTAAGACAGTCAATTTATAGCAGAGTTTCTTCAAGTGTAGTCTCTGGATCCACTTGAATCCATATCACCTGGATTGTATTGCATCTTTGGGGGAGTCAGAATAGGAGGGTCAGGAACCACCATTTCCAACAAGATCTCCAGGTAATTCTTAAACACTTTCAAATTTCAGAACTACTGGTAAAGTAGAAAGGGGACTTAATTAAGAGAAGAACTGGCTTTTAGTTCTGAAAGTGAAAGTGAAGGCACTCAGTTGTGTCTGATTCTTTGTGACCCTATGAACTGGAGCCCACCAGGCTCCTCCATCTATGGGATTTTCCAGGCAAGAGTACTGGAGTGGGTTGCCATTTCCTTCTCCATTTAGTTCTGATTTGGGGTCCTAATGGCGAGATAAGCACCTCTTCTTTCTGGGTCTCAGTGTCCGCATCTCTCACCTGGAGACAGGTTGCTGAACAGTAACCGTTTCTGTCTCTGATGTGGTGTGCATCCTGCAATTCCTCCTCCAGGCCAACTGAGTGTCTCCATCTCGTGTCCTCTCTGCACACTGAAGCTTGGAGAGCACACCCTCTGCCCCAAAGAGGACATCTGTGTCTGGCACCATCTTCTTCCCCGCTGCCTTCCTTGGCTCACCGAAAGGAGGTATGATCAGAAAGCACGTAATGGGGAAAGTGCCGTTTTATTCTTAAATATTTTAAAAAGCAAATATTAGGGTAGGAGCCAGTGTCTCCTCCAAGTAACACATATCTGTCTTTGATATTGTAATTAAACTTAAATCATTTCTTAAATTATATGTTTTAAATGGCAAATGCGCAGCCTGGAAGGTTTCCTCTTGCCTTGAGCACCACTGGGTAAATGTGTTCATGACTGAATTAGCAGACCTTTGATTTTAAAAGGGCTTTTCGGTGATCTTTTATGGTAGATTAAAAAGCAATTTACTAATTTACAGTTCATAGAAATTTGGTGCCCTCCTTGAGTTTTGTACATCAATTCTGTGCTAACAAATGTGACTCAAGCTCCAAATGTTTCATCTGGGGACAGCAGGAGTCACACACAACCTTAAGCTCACAGTCACGTCATCAGTAAAACTATTTTGTGACCTCCTTCTTCCTGCTCAGCAGAAGCCCCTCTTAGGAATCCCTTAACCTGTAGTCATCTGCCAAGAGTCTGTAGTCAATGTGGGGGAGGTTTAACCAGCAGGCCTGGCAGGACCACCTTACTCGTTTGCCCGTCTTTTCTCTATTCTCTTTACTATAGTGAGTAATCACAGTTGGAAGATGATTAGGTGACCAATATTTTATATAGGATGGATGAACAACAAGATCCTACCCTATAGCACAGGGAACTATGTTCAGTATCCTGAGACAGGCCATAATGGAAAAGAATATGAAAAAGAATGTGTATATAGATACAGATATGTAAAACTTGATCACTGTGCTGTAAGCAGAAGTTAATACAACATTGCAAATCAACTATATTTCTGTAAAATTTTAAAAAAGAAAGGCAATTAGAAAACGGGGTCACCTAAGGGCTCTCACTCCTGGGCATGGCTCTCTAGCAACCCAGAAGACTAGTTCCATAGTGTAGACACCCAGTATGTTCCACTGCTGCTGCTAATTCACTTCAGTCATGTCCAACTCTGTGCGACCCGATAGACGGCAGCCCACCAGGCTCCGCTGTCCCTGGGATTCTCCAGGCAAGAACACTGGAGTGGATTGCCATTTCCTTCTTCAATGCATGAAAGTGAAAAGTGAAAGTGAAGTCACTGAGTCATGTCCGACTCTTAGCAACCCCATGGACTGCAGCCTACCAGGCTCCTCCGTCCATGGGATTTTCCAGGCAAGAGTACTGGAGTGGGGTGCCATTGCCTTCTCCGAGTGTGTTCCAACTGATAATAGAAGTAGTAGTAGTAAATACAGGTAGGGTACTTACTGTGTGCCAGTTGTTAGCTTATTAAATCCTCACAACAACCCTGAATTCACACCATTTTTAATGCTTGTTTTTTATAATTGAATAAACTGAGACATAGGTGAAATACTTTCCCAAGTTCTCAGAAGCAGTAAACAGTGGAGCTGAGATCCAAACTTAAGAGATTTGGCTCCAGATCTTGTGCCTACAGCCAGTGTGCCTCCCTGCCCCCTCGCTCATGGCCAGGAGGCTCTTTCCACATGCACCTGCTCAGTTTCAGTCTGCTGGTTGGTTTTCAAAAGGAAGTAGCTATTACTTACACTGGGGCCAGGTAGCCAAAGGCAGCAGAGGAATGCTTTTAAAATTCAACACACACAGAGGAAATATCAGACATCGTGACCCCCTCCCTTTTTCCCTTTCAAATTTAACTGCAAACTATATCTCAGATTTTGACAAGTCAACTCAAGACTATAACAAGTGAAACTGAGAGTTTCAAGCTACTGATGGAGAACTGAGCATTTTCCTTGGTTCTTATGAATGAGTCTGCCTTGTTTGGGGTTGATCAAAGGCCCTTGGCTTGCTGACAGCCTTCTGTGGAAGGAAGACGGCTGATGGAAGGTGCTGGGTTTGCCTTCACTATAGCGGCAGAGTTGGGGGCTATCGTTATAGACTGGGTGTTCTCCTGGCTTTCTCAGGGAGTTGCCAATGTGGAGGGAATTCATATCATCATCAGAAAGCAGAAGAAAGAGCTGACCTGAAACAGTTCAAAGGAAGGCATTGGAAGAGGGGAGGGATGGAGATGTTCAGCCTAAATGCGGACTCTGACACTCCCTATGACAAGCAAAGCCACAGTCGACCCAAAGTTATCCATCCAGAACACTTTGAAAAAATCACGTCTTTAAATTGGGAAATAATATAGAGCCAGGTGTGCTTATTCACACGCTTTTTTTTTTTTTCCCAAGGGCCCCCTCCCCCAATTCACACAGGTTATTTTCTTGGGCTCCAAAATCACTGCAGATGGTGACTGCAGCCATGATATTCAAAGATAGTTACTCCTTGGAAAAAAAGCTATGACCAACCTAGACAGCATATTAAAAAGCAGAGACATTACTTTGCCAACAAAGGTCCCTCTAGTCAAAGCTATGGTTTTTCCAGTAGTCATGTAAAGATGTGAGAGTTGGACCATAAAGAAAGCTGAGTGATGAAGAATTGGTGCTTTTGAACTGTGGTGTTGGAGAAGACTCTTGAGAGTCCCTTAAACTGCAAGGAGATCAATCCAGTCAATCCTAAAGGAAACCAGCCCAGAATATTCATTGGAAGGAGTGATGCTGAGGCTGAAACTCCAATACTTTGGCTACTTGATGCAAAGAACTGACTTATTGGAAAAGACCCTGATGCTGGGAAAGATTGAAGGCAGGAGGAGACGGGGATGACAGAGGATGAGATGGTTGGATGGCATCACAGGTTCGATGGACATGAGTTTGAGCAAACTCCAGGAGTTGGTGATGGACAGGGAAGCCTGGCATGTTGCAGTCTATGGGGTCGCAAAGAGCTGGACATGACTGAGTGACTGAACTGACTGACTGACTGTGCTTATTCAACTGCCTTGTCTAGGCCTTATTCTTTTTAAAAAAATATTTATTTGTTTGGCCGTGCTGGGTCTTAGTTGTGGCACATGAGACCTTTAGTGGCAGCATGCAGACTGTAGGATGTAGTTCCCCAGTGAGGGATGGAATCCACCCTGCATGGGAGTGCACTGGGTAGGTGGAGTCTTAGCCACTGGACCCCAGAGAAGTCCACAGGTCTTCTTGAACCTGGCATATCTGTTGAAAGACAAATGCTTTGTTCCAAAGGCAGTTGCTTCATAATTGCTGAGTAGGAATGAGTAGGAGAAATACCTGGAAACTGGGATTCAAATTTCATAGCCTCTTATCATCCTTGAGTGTTCTAGTCCATTTTCATCTCAATTTTGCATTTCCCTTTTATCCTTCTCCCACCATGGAATGGCAGTTTGGGAAGCAAGTTATGCAGCTTTTCTGTGGCAATGGAGCACCCCCTAGGTGGGGAGAGACAGGGCGAAGTAACCTCAGGTCATGGGGGAGCCCAGAAGGCTGGAGGCTTTGTTCTTAAAGATGTCAGGGCCCCATAAATAATGTGACGGCTCCAGCAACATGCCTTGTAGACTCCTAGCACCTCCTTTTCTTAAGCCATTCCTAGATCTTGGCCAATCCAGTGTGTCCAAGCCCTTTGGGGAGGTTAGAATGTAGGCCTGGGGAGTTGGAGTCTGGTCTCCTCTTAGGAGAAAGAAAGGTCAATCCTCATCCCAATTCCCAAGAAGGGTCATACTAAAGAATGTGCTAACCTCTGGATGTGGGGAGAGAGCAGATTAGCCAAGATGGTATGTGCTCAGGCTCTCTTGTCCTGCGGCCTCTCTCTTGCCCCACGTTTTGTAAATAATGACTATATAACAGTCATTTATAGCACTGTACACGGGCGTCATGAGGGACTCACTTGGTCACAGGTTTTGTGTGCAGTGCAGATATGTGAGCTCCACCCATAAAGTAGCAGGAATTGCTGCTGCGTCGCGTCCGTGTATATATAGTATAGGATATAGTGCGAGGACTGCTCCAGCCACTGCATCATCCAGGAGAGAGGTTGAGTGCAGTTATATTGTGTTATGTTATGTCCATTGCTACCGCTGCTCTGCTGGCCAGAAGAGAATAAACGTGTCTGCAGTTCCTACGGCTTTCGTATTCCTCTGGCATCTTAGCTCTTGCCTTGCGTCCCCTGGGTCCAGAGAACAGTGCAGACGGTGTGAACAGCAGGACAACTGGCGCTGTGAACAGGATGAAGAGCAGTAGAGTTGGCATCATACACAGGATCAGTAATACATCGGACAGTTGCACTCATCTTCCATGCTAGTAAGGTCATGCTTAAAATCTTGCATGCTAGGCTTCAGCATTATGCAAGCCAAGAACTTCCAGATGTTGAAGCTTGATTTAGATAAGGAAGAGGAACCAGAGATCAAATTGCCAACATTCACCGGATCACAGAGAAAGCAAGGGAATTCCAGAAAAACATCTACCCTGTTTCATTGACTACACTAAAGCCTTCGACTGTGTGGATCATAACAAAATTAAAGAGATAGGAATACCAGACCATCTTACCTGTCTCCTGAGAAACCTGTATGAGGGTCAAGAAGCAACAGTTAGAACCCTGTATGGAACAACTGATTGGTTCAAGATTGAGAAAGGAGTACAACAGGGCTGTCTGCTGTCACCCTGTTTGTTTAACCTATACACTGAGTGCATGAGAAATGCTGAACTGGATGAGTTACAAGCTAGAATCAGGATAGGCGGGAGAAGCACCAACAACCTCAGATATGCGGATGATACCACTCTAATGGTAGAAAGTGAAGAGGAGCTAAAGAGTCTCTTGATGACGGTGAAGGAAGAGAATGAAAGAGTCGGCTTAAAACTATTAAAAAAACTAAGATTATGGCATCTGGCCCCATCACTTCATGGCAAATAGAGGCAGAAAAGGTGGAAATAGTGACAGATTTCCTCTTCTTGGGCGCTAATATCTCTGTAGATTGTGACTACAGGCAGGAAATCAGAAGGCGATTGCTTCTTGGCAGGAAAGCTGAGACAGACCTAGATAGTGTGTTGAAAAGTAGAGACATTACTCTGCTGACAAAGGTCCATAGAGTCAAGGCAATGGTCTTCCCAGTGGTCATGGATGATTGTGAGAGCTGGACTGTCAAGAAGGCAGAACACCAAAGAATTGATCCCTTCCAACTGTGGTGCTGGAGAAGGCTCCTGAGAATCCCTTGCACAGCAAGATCAAACCAAGCTTAAGGGAAGTCAACCCTGAATTCTCATTGGAAGGACTGATGCTTGAGCTGAAACTCCAGTATTTTGGTCATCTGATGTGAACAGCCAACTCATTGGGAAACTTCCTACTTCTGGGGAAGAGAGGGCAGAAGGAGAAGAGGGGGTCAGAGGATGAAATGGCTGGATGGCATCACTGAGGCAATGGACATGAACTTGGGCAAATTTTGGGAGATGGTGAGGGACACAGAGCCCTGGTGTGCTGCAGTCCATGGAGTCACAAAGAGTCAGACACGACTGGGCAACTGAACAACAACAACTCCTCTTAGTATCCCTAGACTTTAAGATGGTGGTTTTGCTTAATTGACTATGTCAGCGTCTTTGACTGAGAAGATCACAGCAAACTGTGGAAAATTCTTAAAGAGATGGGAATACCGGACCACCTGACATACTTCCTGAGAAACCTGTATGCAGGTCAAGAAGCAACAGTTAGAACAGGACATGGAACAGACTGGTTCCAAATTGGAAAAGGAGTACATCAAGGCTGTATATTGTCATCCTGCTTATTTAACTTATATGCAGAGTACATCATGAGAAATGCTGGGCTGGATGAAGCACAAGCTGGAATCAGGATTGCCAGGAGAAATATCAATAACCTCAGATATGCAGACGACACCACCCTTATGGCCTCTAAAGAACTAAAGAGCCTCTTGATGAAAGTGAAAGAGGAGAGTGAAAAAATTGGCTTAAAGCTCAACATTCAGAAAACGAAGATTATGGCATCCGGTCCCATCACTTCATGGCAAACAGGTGGGGAAACAATGGAAACAGTGACAGACTTTATTTTGGGGGGCTCCAAAATCACTGCAGATGGTGACTGCAGCCATGAAATTCAAAGATGCTTGCTCCTTGGAAGAAAAGCTATGACCAACCTAGACAGCATATTAAAAAGCAGAGATATTACTTTGCCAACAAAGGTCTGTCCAGTCAAAGCTATGGTTTTTCCCAGTAGTCATGCATGGATGTGCATGGATGTGAGAGCTGGACTATACAGAAAGCTAAGTGCTGAACACTGGACTGGAAGAAACACAAGCTGGAATCAAGATTGCCAGGAGAAATTTCAATAACCTCAGATATGCAGATGACACCACCCTTATGGCAGAAAGTGAAGAGGAACTAAAAAGCCTCTTGATGAAAGTGAAAGTGGAGAGTGAAAAAGTTGGCTTAAAGCTCAACATTCAGAAAATGAAGATCATGGCATCCGGTCCCATCACTTCATGGGAAATAGATGGGTAAACAGTGGAAACAGTGTCAGACTTTATTTTTTGGGGCTCCAAAATCACTGCAGATGGTGATTGCAACCATGAAATTAAAAGACGATTACTCCTTGGAAGGAACGTTATATCCAACCTAGATAGCGTATTGAAAAGCAGAGACATTACTTTGCCAACAAAGGTCCGTCTAGTCCAGGCTATGGTTTTTCCTGTGGTCATGTATGGATGTGAGAGTTGGACTGTGAAGAAGGCCGAGTGCCGAAGAATTGATGCTTTTGAACTGTGGTGTTGGAGAAGACTCTTGAGAGTCCCTTGGACTGCAAGGAGATCCAACCAGTCCATTCTGAAGGAGATCAGCCCTGGGATTTCTTTGGAGGGAATGATGCTGAAGTTGAAACTCCAGTACTTTGGCCACCTCATGCGAAGAGTTGACTCATTGGAAAAGACTCTGATGCTGGGAGGGATTGTGGGCAGGAGGAGAAGGGGACGACAGAGGATGAGATGGCTGGATGGTGTCACTGACTTGATGGACGTGAGTCTGGGTGAACTCCGGGAGTTGGTGATGGACAGGGACGCCTGGCGTGCTGCGATTCATGGGGTCGCAAAGAGTCAGAAACGACTGAGTGACTAAACTGAACTGAACTGAACTGAAGTGCTGAAGAATTGATGCTTTTGAACTGTGGTGTTGGAGAAGACTCTTCAGAGCCTGTTGGACTGCAAGGAGATCCAACCAGTCCATTCTGAAGGAGATCAGCCCTGGGATTTCTTTGGAGGGAATGATGCTGAAGTTGAAACTCCAGTACTTTGGCCACCTCATGCGAAGAGTTGACTCATTTGAAAAGACCCTGATGCTGGGAAAAATTGAAGGCGGGAGGAAAAGGGGATGACAGAGGATGAGATAGTTGGATGGCATCACTGACTCCATGGATATGTGTTTGAGCAAGCTCTGGGAGTTGGTGATGGACAGGGAGGCCTGGTGTGCTGCAGTCCATGGGGTCACAAAGGGTCAGACACGACTGAGCAACTGAACTGAGTAATGTATCACCAGAAGCAGGACTGGGGCAAGGCAGGGAGATGACTGCTTTAGAACTGATAGAAATCATGCTTTTTCCAATTTTCCAGGTGCTAAAAAAAGAGAGTCTAGACTCAGATTTGCCCCTTCATTAGTTTTGAGATTGCCTCTGTATTTCTCCCCATTATCCTTATATCATCGCTAGAGAGAGGAAATTGAAGTGGCTGTTGTTCCTCATGTGTGCAACTGTTTCTTTTCCCTTTGTCTTTAAAAGTTGACGCCACTTCTGCCCAAACTGTGCCTTGCTCTGTCCTCTGCCCCTTCTTCCTTTCTCGCCCATGGTCTCATCATTTTCTCTCTGGTTTCTCCTCCACCTTTGCCAGTCTGGCCCTCCCCTCCCTGCTTTTAGCTCTCCCCGTGCCCTCCTCTCCTCATCCTTCCTTTACTCCTTATTTCCGTAAATTAACATATTATGAGCATTAACTGGCAGCTACCCTGAGAAGAGAGGAGGTGGGGGTGGGGGGAAGAAAACATTACCACCAGGTTTGAACTAATTCCTGCTGCCAGCCCTGAGTCCTGTGGCATTTGCCATGGGTGTGAAATTGCAATAAGCAAGGGTCCGTGCTTATATTTCTAACCTTTCCTCTGTTGGTGCTGGAGACACGCATTGAATGTTGAACAGTCATCCCATGCTGTCCCCTTTTCAGGGTATCACCTATCCTTTTGAAAGAGAATTGAGAGAAGCTCAGATTGGCGGTGGGGGGAGGACGAGGGAAGTATCTAGAAATACAGCAGGTAAATAGTAATTTAGCATCTGAGTAATGAGCTGCTTCAAAACGAGACATTAATTTTGTAAGAATTTACCTGGAGCATAGATAGACAATAGATAAATAGAAGGGCTTCCCTGGTGGCTCAGACAATGAAGAATCTGCCTGCAATGCAGGAGACCCTGGTTCGACCCCTGGAGAAGGAAATGGCTACCCACTCCAGTATTCTTGCCTGGAGAATCCCATGGACAGAGGAGCCTGGTGGGCTATAGTCCATGGGGCTGCAAAAAGATAGATAAATAAAGATATTTATATCATTCAGAACTATAGAAGAAAATGTTTCTAAAATCACCCTACATTCTTTTAAAAGGGATGAAGCATTGAGAATGGTGAGAAAAAAGAGGTTCAAATAAGGATAAAAATGCAGCCTTTGACATCATTCCCACCTGTCTTAGCAGTGTGTATTCTTCGTCTCCACATGTAGCGTTCATTAAGCAGATGTTCTCTGCAGCCTGCGGGCACTCAGTACTTGAAGGAAAAGAATCTTTTATAGCATCCAGTCTCGTGACACACAATACGTGTAACACATGTCGGCTGTAACTCTGGGCCAGGCCCTGTGTTCATGTTTATAAATATTATCTTATCCCACCCTGAGACCAGCCCTATGAGGAAAGTAAAATGATTACCCTATTTTTGAGAAGGGGAAACAGCCTTGAGAGGTTAAGTAAAATGCCAACGTCAGAGCGGTGGCCATGTACTCGGGTTTTTAGCAGATGCCTTGATTTCTTCATCTTTTGGTTTTCTTTAAATTGTTTGAAGGTATTCCACACCCAATCCAGCTACCCAGTGCCACCCTTGAAGACTGGCAGACAGGCTGCTTACGCTGCCTTTCACATGTCACCAGGTTTAAGGCGGGGGCTCTTGTTTGCTTTCTAGGTCTCAGGAAACAGATTAGGGAATGTAAGGCAAGTGTTTTTTTCCTTTAAGAACTTGGCGGAAAGTTGAATTCTGGTTATTTTCAAACCCACTCCTATCCCATTTGCCCAGTCTTCATCACACAGCCCATCCCTGGCTTCAAAGGAGGCTGGGAGATACAGTGCTGTGCCTGGGGGCTGCTGGGGTATTGTCTCTTGCTAAAGGAAGGCGATTGTGGGCGAGGGAAGAGGACAGCCCGTCACCAGGCCATTAACAGACTCTATCAGAGTGCTGGCCTGAAATTTTTCCTTTAAAAAAACACCAAGATTTACTTAAATAGTATAAACAGGTCTTAGAAGGATCCTTCAGGGACTTAGTCAATTTTCAAGCTATGTATACTTGGCCATGAAATATTATTAAGCATCAAGGACCTCTACTTGGGTCCAAGCTTTGTGACCTTGGACACACTACTGATAATTACTTTCTCTCAGCTTATTTTCTCATCTGTAATTTTGTCCTGATAATACCAACCCTAACTGTCGATAAGGATAAGGATTAAATGTAATAGCTGAAGAAAGATCCTGGCACAGAATATTTGCTCAAAATTATGCCTCTTTATTACAGTTCAGTCAATAAGTTTTTAATACTTTTTGATAGGAGAAAAGAGAAGGCAGAAGTGGGAAATTTGTGTACAGAGGTGAGCTGAAAGTGAAAAGTGAAAGTGAAATCGCTCAGTCCTGTCCAACTCTGCAACCGTATGGACTGTAGCCCGCCAGGCTCCTCCGTCCATGGGATTTTCCAGGCAATAATACTGAAGCGGGCTGCCGTTTTCTTCTCAGGGGATCTTCACAACCCAGGGATCGAACTCAGGTCTCCTGCATTGCAGGCATATTCTTTAGCCTCTGAGCCACCAGGGAATCCCTCACAGAGGTGAGTTAGCCAAAATAAAATGAAAGAATAGTTGGGAGTATCAAGAGAAAAATATTTTTACTGAAGTAAAGTTGATTTACATATAAGTGTTTATATTTTAAATTAACAGTGAGTTAGTTCAACTAGAGTTTAAAAGATATATTTTTCCACAGTGTTCTGAAAACATCGTTATTTTGTCTTCATTCTTAGAGAATATTTTTGCTGGATATAGAATTCTGGGTTAACAGTGGTGTTTCTCTTTCAGCATTTTAAATATTTCTCTTGGTCTTCACTGTTTCTGACAAGAAGTCAACCTTAATTCTTACCATTGTTTCTCTGTGTGTAATGCACTATTTTTCTGTAGCTACTTTCAAGATTTTCTTTCTCTTTGGTTCTCAGGAGTTTATGATGTACATAGAAGTAGTTATTCTTTGTATTTTTTCATACTATGGTTTGCTGAACTTCTTGAATCTATAGATTTATATCTTGTGCTAGATTTTGGCAATTTGGGTCATTATTACTTTTTTCTGATCCATATCCTGCTTGTCAAGTCTTGGGACTATAATTTCACATGTTTTAAACTTTCTGATATTGTTCCACAGATTCTTGGGGATCTGTTCATGTTTTTCAATGTCTTTTCTCTCTCTTTTTTGGGATGAATAATTTCTGTTGATTAAGCTTCACGTTCACTGACTTTCTTCTTTGTCATCTCTATTCTTCTCCTAAGCCCAACCAGTGAATTTTTATTTTAGGTATTTTATTTTTCACTTCTAAGATTCACATTTGACTCTTCTTTTAAATAGTTCCTATTTCTGGGGCTTGAGAAGGTTTAGACCAGGGGCTGGGATCTTTGATGCGGGGGTTAAAACTGTGGATTCCCAGTCATTTTATCAAGGGTCTGGATAAATGGCTGGACAGGAGAGTTTTTCAGGTTTGGGGCTCAACTCAACAGGATACTTATTACTGGTATTGGCAAAGAGTGAAGCCAGACTTCTTGTCCTGCCAGCCTCACCCCTTCGGCAGCCGGTACGAGCAACAGCAGGGTGGTTACCCTCCTGGTTACAGCTCTGGCCGCGGGACGGGTGGAAATGGACCCAACCTTTATTCTGCATGTGAGACCTCCGGACACCCCTCTGAGACTTCGCTTCCACCCAAGGAAACCACATCTGTAGCTGAAAACCAAGATGAAGATTCACTAGAAGATCCAAATCTCCACTTGAATATTGAGGAACTCAACAAAGAATTTATGGTGAAAAGTGAAGAGCTCTACCAATCTCTCATGAATTGCCACTGGCAGCCTCTCGATACAGTGCACTCAGAAATCCCAGACAAGACCCTCCAAGAGCAAGATGCTCATTAAGCTACCCAACTACCATATTTATTGTGTCTTGTTTTGTTTTTGTTTAAAAAGTTCTCCCAGGAAGGCACTGGATTGTGTGTATAAATACAGATTCTTGAGAGAATGTAGTGTAAATAAACGTTACCAGCACGTTCAAAAAAAAATTAAAAAAAAAATAGTTCCTATTTCTCTGCTGCGATTTCCTATTTGTTCATTCATTAAAAGCATATTTTCTTTTATGTTCTTGAACATAGTTCTAACAACTATTTTAACTCCTTGTCTACTAATTTCAGTTTGTGGGTCATCTTTGAGTTGATGTTCATTGATTTCATTTTCTCTTGAATCTTGGTCACAGTTTTAAAATGTATTTATACATTTGGATTATATTGTGTACATCGATGATACATTATAAAGACCCTGGATTCTGTTTTGTCTTTCTGAAAATTATTATTTTATTATTAAAACAGGCAGCTAACTTGGCTGGACAGCAGCCAAAATCTCATTCAGCACTTGTAGTCTTAGTGTTCCCACCCAGAGTAAATCTACATGTTGAATTTACATTACCCTAATTTTCCTCTTCTTAGCTGCTTCTGTAATTACAGGTCCAGAGTCTCAGGAGAAAATAACTATGCATTGGAGGTTATACTTTATGAATCAACTTATTTTTGTGATGGAAAAAATAGCAGTGCTATTATTGACAGATTAAATGAGAAGCAGTTTAACTAAGGATAAGTGGCTGGAGTGAGGTCACCATAGTGGTGTTAGGATTTGAATTGAGTGTTTCCAAATTCATTGCTTAGTTCAGAGAACATATTGATTAACTATTGATTGATTTGTGACAAGTTAGATCAATGAACATAGATGAGTTCAAAATAGATACTATTATTCAGTTGTGAGTCTTAAAAGGAAAATCAAATAGAAGACTTCAGATCTCCTTTTTTGCACAGATCCCTGTTAACATCAATTAGATTGTGTCCTGCTATGATATTCTAATTTTAACAAAAGGAGAAAATGAATTGATTTTAGTGTTGATACTTCTTAACATTTAAAAGGAAGTACTTCCACTGAAAAATATGAACACCTTAACCATAGAATAAATGGCTTGACATTTGTGAGAGCAAAGTAGTCAATACAAATATTGAAAAATAAATCATTAACCTCACTATTTCTAAGTTCAATTTCAAAAACTTGAATATGTCATTAATATATTTTTCCTTCTACTTTCTCTTGATTAAGGCAGCCTCTTTCACAAGGAAGGAGTTGGCTGTTTTCCCTGATATGCATGACTCTTGGATAGACTCTTAGATTCTCAATTCTTCCCTATCTCCTCACTGCTTTAGTATCAAGGTCCCCCATAATGAGCAGGAACAACAATGAGACAAGAGTTAGTCATGCATCTTGATGGGTTAGTAAATATCAGACCCTCATAGGAGCATTCCAGGAAAGGCTATATTCTCTCATTTGAGTGTCTTGACATTGAAAATGAAGCAAAGCTAGGAATTCATTTATAGGGTCTACTCCCAAAGCACATTACTATGTCAAGTTTTTTTTGACAGTCTTCCAATTAACAGGTAGAGTCTCATCTCCCTTCCCTTAAACGTGGGCTTCCCTTAGTCTGCAACTCTAAACACTGTGGGACCCTGACACTGGCATATGGAGCTGTCCCCTGCAGCTTTGCTGAAGCCAGGAGGCTCAAGGGGGTGTGGCACGGTACATCATGGGCACTTGCCATGCCCTCTGATCATACCAGCCTGGAAGAACTTTTCAAGATACAAATATGCTTTCAAAACACTCCCCTATTTTTTGATTGGGTTGTTTGTGTTTTTCTGTTATTGAGCTGCATGAACTGTTCCACATTTTGGGGATTAATCCCTTGTTGGTTACTTAACTCTGTATAGACATTTCTCCAAAAAAGATCACATGAAAAGATGATCAACATCACTAATTATTAGAGAAATGCAAATCAAAACTATACTGAGATACCACCTCACATAGGTCAGAATGGCCATCATAAAAAAAAAAAATTGACAAGCAGTAAATGCTAGAGAGGGTGTAGAGGAAAGGTAACCCTTCTGCACTGTCAGTGGGGATGTAAACTGGTGGGGATGTAAACAACAACCATGGAGACTAGTGTGGAGTCTCCTTGAAAAACTAAAATAGAGCTACTCTATGACCCAGCAATCCCACTCCTGGGTATACACCTGGGGAAAACTATAGTTCAAGAAGATGCATGCACCCCAAAGTTCATTTCAGCACTATTTATAGTAGCCAAGACATGGAAGCAGTCTAAATGTCCATCAACAGATGAATGGATAGAGAAGATGGAATATTACTTAGCTGTAAAAAAAGAATGAAATAATGTCATTTGCAGCAACATGGATGGACCTAGAGATTATCGTACTGAATGAAGTAAGTCAGATAAAGACAAAGACAAATATCATATGATATTGTTTATATGTGGAATCTAAAAAAAAAAATGGTTCAAATGAACTTATTTACAAAAAAAAGAGTCACAGATGTAGAAAACTTATGGTTACCAGGGGGAATGGAGGGGAGAGATAAATTGGGAGCTTTGGATTGACATATAATACTACTATTATATATAAAATAGATAGCTAATAAATACCTATTGTATAGCACAGGAAACTCTACTTAACACTCTGTAATTACCTATATGGGAAAAAATCTAAAAAATATATGTATATATAAATATATGTATAACTGATTCACTTTGCAGCAGAAACTAACATAACATTGTAATATAACATTGTAAATCAACTGTACTCCAACAAAAAAATTAAAAAAACATTCCCCTAATTTATATTCTTCAGTGGTTCTTCATTGATCATAGGGGACAAAAAATCCTTACCATGGAATGGGTTTGGCCTGTCTCTGCTCTTATATACCATTCTCTTCACTCTGCCCTCCAGAAAATTGATATTGTTTCATTTCCCTAAAAAGCCATAGGGCCTTTGCATATGTGGTTTATTTTGCCTGGAATGGTCAGCTCACCCCTAACTCCAAGCCAACGCAATACCTCTTAATCATTACTCCGGTATCAGTTCTGTTACTTCCTTGGGGAAGCCTTCCTTGATCCTTCAGACTGGATCAGGCTTCTCTGAAAGCTTATTTTATGTTGTATATTTCTTTAAGTGTTCATTTGATTAATGTCTTTTTTCCACACAAGACTGAAGCCCCAAGAGGACTGAGATCATGTTTCAAATTGAATAGCTGGAATATAGAAGGTAAGTGTGTGTGTGTGTGTGTATCTGTGTGTGTGCAGGTGTGCATACTTGAGATTAGATGCAAGCCATTTGAAGCATTTGTATTCTTTGGGTTTTAGGGATCTTTTCAAAAACCTGCATTCACCAAATTTTCTACTGAAGAATATACATCTTTGAGGAGCATGTGCTGTTTTTCCTCCCCTCTGGGGTCATCTTTGGCTTTAGACTCCACCTCTCCTCTGAAGAAGATGCTAGGGAGGCGGAAGTGATGAGATCAGTGCAGAGGAAAGCCCCATGTTAATCTCCTGCAGCAGGGATCCTCTTTCAGTCACTGGCTACTGAAGAAAGAGTCTCTAGCCTCTGCTCTCCAAAATGAACGTGACTGAAGGACATAGACACTTTCTTTTTGCCCCAGGATTGTTGAAATATATATATATATATATATATATATATATATATATAGTTGCCAGAGTGGTCCAGACTCCCTTAGTGTGTTTGGAAATTAGAAAATTGAATGGATAAAAGGGGAATAGAAAGAAACTCTATTTCAGAGTTTAATGGCAATAAAGACACCCTGAGAGCCCCCATTTTGGGATGATTAAGAACAGGGGTTGAACGTAAATCCCAGGAATTATCTGGGTTCTTTGTGAGGACTGATGAAGCCACATTTGGAATACTATGCACAGTTCCAGTCACCTTATTATAAAAGGATATTATAGAAATGGAGAAGGTACAACAGAGGGCAAAGAGAGCCACCCGGGGATTTAAGGATTTTAGCTATTCAGAGTGGTCTTCTTTGGAAAAGAAGAGATTAAGTGGGAACTCATTAAAGTATAGACAATTCTGAAGGGAATAGAGAGGATAATTGTTTCAAGGCTATTTGAGTTAGTGTCAAATACAAGAACAAGGGGTTAGTAACTTAAGCTAAGAAAGCAAATTTAGACAGGCATTTTCTGAACCGAGTGTAAACTATATAAAACAAAGGACTGAGTATGATAAAAACAAGAGACAGTTTTTTCAGGGAAGGAAACATGTAATTTTTTCCAATTTGGTTCATTTGCATTAAATAATGAAGAGTGATCTTTTTTTCTTTTCCACTTTGAACAATTATATCTTATCAGCGGTGTTAAAATTAAAAAGGGTTAGAGTGGCTATTTATAATCTTAAAGCATCTAGAGGGTATGTTGCTAGCTCTAGAGAAAGAACACATGGTTAATAGCCTCTTGGCTTTTCTCTGCCTCAAAATGTTATAGATTTCTGACCTGAAACTGCCACAATTCCCCATTACTATTCAGAGTTTTGTGCCATTGACCTGTCCTAGTGAAATTCTACATTTGTTCAGCCTTTAACATATCCAAAACAATGATAACCTGTGTAATAAATACCATGTTACTTAGGCAAAAACTTGGGGCAAGGTAAGGGGGGATAATTATATAGTATATTAAAATATTGACTGTAAGTGGTGGTTTGTTTCAGGTTGATCTTAAGAACTGTGCTGCAGTTCAGATGGCATTTATGAAGCACCAGCTACATGCTAGACCCCGGGGAAGATTCAGTGACTACACACAAGGTACCTGCTAAGTAATTGGTGAGTGTATACCATCTCTATCTTCAGTGAACTTGCATGATAGAATGACACTGGTACCAAGAGGGAGGGAGTAACAGTGTCGTGGGGGACAGAGAAGAGACCATTCGAGCCCTAGTCAAGAGACAGGCTTTGGGGTCAGTTTGAAACCCTCCTCCATTGCTAGCCGTGTCATCTTGGCAAGTCACTTCTCTGAGCCTCTGTTTGTTCATTTATAAAATGAGGATGATAGGAAACTCCTTCAGAGTTTGAAGATTAAAGTGAATTGATGTATGTGAATTTCACATTGCTTCTACCTAGTGGGTGCTCAAAAATGGCAGCTGCAATTATGAGGCTGAAGGAAGAGAACGGACAAAGGCCTCGCAGTAGGAAGCAGATCTAGAAACCTTTGATGGTTTCATGAGTGGAAGTTAATTCTCTAAATTTCTGTTTCTTCATCAGTAAAATGGGGATGAAAATAGTACTTCTCTTGTAGTGTTAAAGTGTATATGCAGTATAAAGTGCTTAGCACAATGATTTGTGGTTAGTAAGTACTCAGTAAGTATGAACTTACTGTCCCTGCCTCAATGAGAAGCATCAAGCCCCTGTGTTAAACTAGCTTCCCCTTCCTTTTAGAGACAAAGTGACTGAAAAAGAAACTAGCTTTTGTGCTCCCACTAGCCTTACTGCCATTCTCCTTATATGTTACTTAATAAACAATGAAGTCTTCTTGAAGCAAGTCTCAGTCTCTCATTTGTGGAATACATTAAAATTATGTAGTACAGACTTATATGTCACCATATACTCAAAGCCCAGAAGATAGTGAAGGACAGAGAAGCCTGGTGCGCTGCAGTTCATGGGGTCGCAAAGAGTTGGACACAACTGAGCGACTAAGCACAGCACATATTCACTGAACTGGAGGGCTATCCATAATTTATCATTATTATTAGGGTATTGTGCTAGTTCCTGCTGTACAACAAAGTGACTTAGCTATAGGTATACATCCATCTTCTCTCTCTAGAGCCTCCCCCCAATCCTACCCTTCTTGGCCATCACTGAGCACCAAGCCGAGCTCCCTGTGACACACAGCAGCTTCCCACTAGCTCTTTTACACATGGCAGTGCACATACATCAATCCCAATCTCCCAATTCACCCCCGGCACACACATGCTCGTCCTGCCCTACAAATAGCTTCATCTGTACCAGCAAAGGGTCTTAATCAGAAAAGCACTCCCAGAAGGGGGCCCAGAAGGAGCACAGTTGAGGAGGAATGCCTTGGGGGACTAACCACCTCAGGCTGCCTCCCACCCGTTTAACTTAGCTGAAAAGCATTTTACTGGGAACCTAAAGTTGGGGAATCCTAAGCAGGGAGGTTGAAAATGAATGGGACACAGACCCCACCCTTGAGGAAATCTCAGAGCTGCTCTGAGACTGCATGATTGTGCTCGAGCCAGGAAACCACAGTTCTTAGGACCGCGGAACCTAGGTCAGGACAGGCCCTTCCTCTCCTGCCCCTCCATTTCTGCAGCCTGTTCTCCAGCCCTCTCCTTCTTTCCACCCTCCCCAGCCCCACGAGCCCCACCTGAGAGAAGGGAGCTCTATTAATTTGGGCATAAGACAAAACATTTAAATCCGCTGTACTAGACTCCATGTTATGGCAGAGGCTCTGTTCTCAGGTGGGGGCGGTCAGGCATTGGGGTCACCCAGCTGTGGCCCGCTCCTTTCTGGGGCTCGCAGGTTGAAGGGGGATCGACACGGGGAAGACAAACAGGAGGACTCCAGAAGTGAGTAGGGATGGATCCTGGGAAGATGGCGGGAGGAAGGGGAGGTCGTAAGGCGCAGAGTCAGTCAGCTTGGATCTGGGAGAGCTTGTCTCCCAGAAGGCCAGGCTCCAGCTGGGTGAAGCCCTCTTCGTGCTCCTAGAGCCTGTGACCTCGCCACGTGCCCTGCTCTGGGCACGGCCGGCCTCCCTCCGCTACCCGCCCTCCCGCATGCTCACCCAGCCTCCCCAGCCTTGTGCCGGGGCGCAAGCTCCCTGCCTCCTACCCTCTGGGAGCAGCCGCACCTGCGCGTGCCTCCCAGCCCTCGAATCTTGCGGTGCTTCCTGGGACCTGCCAGCAGGTAGGATCTGCTGCGGCCTCCGAGGGCCATTCTGTGCCAGGGTCAGGGCTTGGTGGGGGTGGGTGCTCACTGCCATGAAAGCGGGAGGTGCGCGGGGGCGATTCTGAAGCCAGTATTTGCGCCGCCTCCCCGAGGCCCTGAGGGCTTCAGCTCTGGTTGATGTTGCTTCCTGAGGCCCTTTCCGGTGTCATTGCCCACTGCCTGTCTGTGTAGAGTGGCCTCTTCTAGACGTTTCATATAAATGGAATCATATAATACGTGGTCTTTTGTGACTGGCTTCTTTGACTTAGCATAAGGTTTATTCATGTTGTAGCATTTGTCAGCTTGCCATTCCTTTTTATGGTCAAGTCGTATTACTTATCCATGGTATGGTTAGATCACATTTTATTTATGCGCTTGTCAGTTGATGGACTTTGGGGTGTTTCTTTTTTTTGCTATAATGAATAATGCTGCTAGAAACAGTCATGGTCAAATTTTTGTGTGGACATATGTTTTAATTTCTCTAGGGTATATATTTCAGAGTGGAATTACTAGGTCAAATGGAACCTCTAGGGCTTCCCTGGTGGCTCAGATGATAAAGAATCTGCCTGCAATTCAGGAGACCCGGGTTCTGTCCTTGGATCAGGAAGATTCCCCTGGAGAAGGGAATGCCTAGCCACTCTAGTATTCTTGCCTGGAGAATTCCACGGATGGAGGAGCCTGGTGGGCTACAGTTCACAGAATTGCAGAGTCGAACACCACTGAGTGCATTATCACGATGTACCTCTGTATTTAACATTTTGAGGAACTATCAGACTTTTCTTCTGCAGAGGGTATATCATTTTACATTTCCACCAGCCGTGTATGGAAGTCTCAATTTCTCCCAATACTTGTTTGTTTTTTTTATTCTAGCTGTCCTAGTGGGTATCTCATTGTGGCTTTGATTTTTGTTTCCCTAATGGCTAAAGATGAATATCTTCACATGTGTTTATAGGTTATTCTTATACCTCCTTTGGAGATGTGTCTTTTGCCCATGGGCTTGTTTGTTTAATAATTGTTGGTGTTACTCTGGGTTCAGTGTTGACCCTCTTTTCTCTTCCATACACATATACATTAATCCCCACTCCTTATTTTCTACTATTTATTCTATCACATTGTATTCAACAAACATTTATTAAACTCCCAAAATGTGCTGCTACTGTGCTCAGTGGTGAAGCCAAATAACCAGGAATAAACAATTGAGGTCCTTCCCAACAAGAAGTTTGTGCTCTTAGAAGGGACGAATATATTAAATAAAGAAGCAGATAAGTAAGATCATGTAAGACAGTGGAAGAGCTATGATATTAATACAATAGTGATGAAAAAAATCCTGGTGGTCAGATGAGGGGAGTGGACATTACTTTAGATTGGGGGATTGGGCAAGGCCGCTCTTGGGAGGTGATATTTGAGCTGAGACCTTCATGATAAGAAAAGGTAAAGCATAGTAAGAATCAAATCAGATCAGTCGCTCAGTCCTGTCCCACTCTTTGCGACCCCATGAATCGCAGCACGCCAGGCCTCCCTGTCCATCACCAGCTCCCGAAGTTCACTCAGAGTCACGTCCATCGAGTCAGTGATGCCATCCAGCCACCTCATCCTCTGTCATCCCCTTCTCCTCTTGCCCCCAATCCCTCCCAGCATCAGAGTCTTTTCCAATGAGTCAACTCTTCGCATGAGCTGGCCAAAGTACTAGAGTTTCAGCTTTAGCATCATTCCTTCCAAAGAAATCCCAGGGCTGATCTCCTTCAGAATGGACTGGTTGGATCTCCTTGCAGTCCAAGCGACTCTCAAGAGTCTCCTCCAACACCACAGTTCAAAAGCATCAATTCTTCGGTGCTCAGCCTTCTTCACAGTCCAACTCTCACATCCATACATGACCACAGGAAAAACCATAGCCTTGACTCGACAAACCTTTGTTGGCAAAGTAATGTCTCTGCTTTTGAATATGCTGTCTAGGTTGTTCATAACTTTCCTTCCAAGGAGTAAGCGTCTTTTAATTTCATGGCTGCAGTCACCATCTGTAGTGATTTTGGAGTCCAGAAAAATAAAGTCTGACACTGTTTCCACTGTTTCCCCATCTATTTCCCATGAAGTGATGGGACCGGATGCCATGATCTTCGTTTTCTGAATGTTGAGCTTTAAGCCAACTTTTTTCACTCTCCACTTTCACCTTCATCAAGAGGCTTTTGAGTTCCTCTTCACTTTCTGCCATAAGGGTGGTGTCATCTGCATATCTGAGGTTATTGATATTTCTCCCGGCAATCTTGATTCCAGCTTATGTTTCTTCCAGTTCAGCGTTTCTCATGATGTACTCTGCATATAAGTTAAATTAACAGGGTGACAATATACAGCCTTGACGTACTCCTTTTCCTATTTGGAACCAGTCTGTTGTTCCATGTCCAGTTCTAACTGTTGCTTCCTGACCTGCATACAAATTTCTCAAGAGGCAGATCAGGCAGGTCTTGTATTCCCATCTCTTTCAGAATTTTCCACAGTTTATTGTGATCCACACAGTCTAAGGCTTTGGCATAGTCAATAAAGCAGAAATAGATGTTTTTCTGGAACTCTCTTGCTTTTTCCATGATCCAGCGGATGTTGGCAGTTTGGTCTCTGGTTCCTCTGCCTTTTCTAAAACCAGCTTGAACATCAGGAAGTTCACGGTTCACATATTGCTGAAGCCTGGCTTGGAGAATTTTGAGCATTACTTTACTAGCGTGTGAGATGAGTGCAATTGTGTGGTAGTTTGAGCAATCTTTGGCATTGCCTTTCTTTGGGGTTGGAATGAAAACTGACCTTTTCCAGTCCTGTGGCCACTGCTGAGTTTTCCAAATTTGCTGGCATATTGAGTGTAGCACTTTCACAGCATCATCTTCCAGGATTTGGAACAGCTCAACTGGAATTCTGTCACCTCCACTAGCTTTATTTGTAGTGATGCTTTCTAAGGCCCACTTGACTTCACATTCCAGGATGTCTGGCTCTAGGTCAGTGATCACACCATCGTGATTATCTGAGTCATGAAGATCTTTTTTGTACAGTTCTTCTGTGTATTCTTGCCATCTCTTCTTAATATCTTCTGCTTCTGTTAGGTCCATACCATTTCTGTCCTTTATCAAGCCCATCTTTGCATGAAATGTTCCTTTGGTATCTCTGATTTTCTTGAAGAGATCCTAGTCTTTCCCATTCTGTTGTTTTCCTCTATTTCTTTGCATTGATCGCTGAAGAAGGCTTTCTTATCTCTTCTTGCTATTCTTTGGAACTCTGCATTCAGATGTTTATATCTTTCCTTTTCTCCTTTGCTTTTTGCTTCTCTTCTTTTCACAGCTATTTGTAAGGCCTCCTCAGACAGCCATTTTGCTTTTTTGCATTTCTTTTCCATGGGGATGGTCTTGATCCCTGTCTCCTGTACAATGTCACGAACCTCATTCCATAGCTCATCAGGCACGCTATCTATCAGATCTAGGTCCTTAAATCTATTTCTCACTTCCACTGTATAATCATAAGGGATTTGATTTAGGTCATACCTGAATGGTCTAGTGGTTTTCCCTACTTTCTTCAGTTTAAGTCTGAATTTGGCAATAAGGAGTTCATGATCTGAGCCACAGTCAGTTCCTGGTCTTGTTTTTGCTGACTGTATAGAGCTTCTCCATCTTTGGCTGCAAAGAATATAATCAATCTGATTTTGGTGTTGACCATCTGGTGATGTCCATGTATAGAGTCTTCTCTTGTGTTGTTGGAAGAGGGTGTTTGTTATGACCAGTGCATTTTCTTGGCAAAACTCTATTAGTCTTTGCCCTGCTTCATTCCGTATTCCAAGGCCAAATTTGCCTGTTACTCCAGGTGTTTCTTGACTTCCTACTTTTGCATTCCAGTCCCCTATAATGAAAAGGACATCTTTTTTGGGTGTTAGTTCTAAAAGGTCTTGTAGGTCTTCATAGAACCGTTCAACTTCAGCTTCTTCAGCATTACTGGTTGGGGCATAGACTTGGATTACTGTGATATTGAATGGTTTGCCTTGGAAACGAACAGAGATCATTCTGTCGTTTTTGAGATTGCATCCAAGTACTGCATTTCGGACTCTTTTGTTGACCATGATGGCTATTCCATTTCTTCTGAGGGATTCCTGCCCACAGTAGTAGATATAATGGTCATCTGAGTTAAATTCACCCATTCCAGTCCATTTCAGTTCGCTGATTCCTAGAATGTTGACATTCACTCTTGCCATCTCTTGTTTGACCCCTTCCAATTTGCCTTGATTCATGGACCTGACATTCCAGGTTCCTATGCAATATCGCTCTTTACAGCATCAGACCTTGCTTCTATCACCAGTCACATCCACAGCTGGGTATTGTTTTTGCTTTGGCTACATCCCTTCATTCTTTCTGGAGTTATTTCTCCACTGATCTCCAGTAGCATATTGGGCACCTACTGACCTGGGAAGTTCCTCTTTCAGTATCCTATCATTTTTGCCTTTTCATACTGTTCATGGGGTTCTCAAGGCAAGAATACTGAAGTGGTTTGCCATTCCCTTCTCCAATGGACCACATTCTGTCAGATCTCTCCACCATGACCCACCCATCTTGGGTTGCCGCAGGGGCATGGCTTAGTTTCATTGTGTTAGACAAGGCTATGGTCCTAGTGTGATTAGATTGACTAAGGAGGAGCTACCCCACCCCCCTAAGCCTGAGGCCAGGGGCAGCGGGTGGGAGGAGCAACCCCATGCTGAGAGGGCACAGGAGGGCATAGAGGGGCTATCCCACATTGAAGGTCAGGAAGGGCTGCGGTGAGGAGATACCCCTTGTCCAAGGTAAGGAGCATTGGCTACGCTTTGCTGGAGCATCCGTGAAGAGATACCCCACGCCCAAGGTAAGAGAAACCCAAGTAAGACAGTAGGTGTTGCAAGAGGGCATCAGAGGGCAGACACACTGAAACCATAGTAAGAATAGGGAGGGGCATTCAGGGTGAGGGAAGCCAGTGAGAGGAAGGAGCTTTGTGTGCTCAGGAAGTGAGAAGGCTGGTGTGGCTGAAACATGACGGGTTAAGAGGAAAACGATGTGAGGTGAAGTCAGACAGACAGGCAGGACAGGCTGCCTTTAGAGGGACAGTCAAGAAAAGGTTTTCTAGACCTAGGAAAACTGATATGGTTTTGAATTGTGTCTTTTGTTCTGGAGGCTGTGGGATTTTAATTCTTGGTTGGATGGCATCACCGACTCAATGGACATGCGTCTGAGCAAACTCCAGGAGATAGTGAAGGACAGGGAAGCCTGGTATGCTGCAGTTCATGGGGTCGCAAAGACTCAGACACGACTGAGCGGCTGAGCAACCGCAGTGGTTTTAGAGAGAGCGTCAGTAGACCACAAGCATCAGGTTGTCTTCAAAAGTAATAACACTTCTCTGTGCCTCGTGCACATCCTAATTATGACTCTTCCCACATAGAAGCAGAAAGATACTATACCCGAGAACAGCTAATAAATAAAATATGGCATGAACCATTACTTTGTTTAAAATAGAAAAATAAAACCCAAACCAGCACTACAGGGTGACAATTTATGGTGTTGGAAATGTCTTCAGAAGTCTTTTTAGAATTTTGTGTTGAATGTTTATGGAAGGTGTAAAATTCTTATAATGCCAGTGTTTTATGAACAGTGCAGTTGGTGACTCTTTTTTGCTTGATCCCCGCTTTCAGGGATTGTGGATTTTCCTTCATTTATTCATATTGTTTCCAGTCCATCAAAAATAGACAAGATGTAACAGGACAGTCCATTTGTACTATTCTTTTTGGAAATAATTGCCAGAAGCGCTTTATGGTCGTCAAAGCCCCACCGATGTGACTCCCGGGCGGTCCTCTGTGTTAAAAAGCACATGCTTCCCACTCATCTTTGTATTCCTCTCCCATTTCCACCACCCGGAAGATAATCAGGCTGGGAGAAGCAGCCCTTTAAAATTCAGTGCTATGCAAAAGGGCAAGAAGAGGGGTGAAAATGATATATGCAGAACCCCCCAAAGGAAAGGGAAGTAGGGACTCCCTCTGTTTAAGAATGAGCTTTATGAACGAGTCAGGAAAAGCTTGGGTTTACCAGGTATGCAGAACCATATGCATACATTAATTAAAGGAATGTGAAGGAGGAGGAGGGGATCTGAGAAAATAACAAAGCTGCAGTGTATGCGTGCAATGATTTTTCATTCTGTTTCGCTTCAGCTCTGCCCCTGCAACAGAGGATCTAATCAATCTGCCGGCTATTAAGTTTGTTAATTGATAATGCATACTAATTAGGCTGTGCGCAGTTACTTAAGAGACTTTGCTAAGGTGATTGTAGGCACAAGTCCAAATGGAGTTTAAAGTATTCTGTGTGAGGTTAAAACCCATCAACCAGAATAGATGGATTTTATATTATAACAGAAGGCACAACGAACCCATAAGTATTTAATGTATTGCACAGTTATCCATTATTACGTATTTTAACTCTGCAAAATAATTAAAAATGTAAAAGCAGCTACTAAAAACTATAACTAAATCACATCAGTGAGGGTGTGAAGAAGTGTCAATGAGAGAGCACTATTTTCTCATCAGAGTAAATGTTTAATTTTCTCATTTATATTTGGGAACAGTCAGGGTTAGGAGGGAAGGAGGCTTTATGAAAAGCAAGACTCATTGAACTGTGTGGACACCAGAGACACTGAACAGCCTCAAATGTCAGGTTGTGATGCCCACATTTCAAAGGTCAGCACTCCAGAGGCTGCCCAGTTGACCCATAGAAACACATTATCTGGGAACTCAAGATTGAAACATGTTCATCAACCATAAAATTAACTGCTGGTCCTATGGTTTGTACTCTTTGGAATGCTGTTATTTTAGGAATGGGCTGACAAGAACCTTCAGGCATCCTGCAAATGTCCCTTGAGAAAATGTTCTCAAGGAGGATGGCTCATCCCACCCTGTGTCTTGGAGAATGAATCAGTTCCACTTTAGGCCCAAGAGATGTGTCTAGTTGGGACAAAAATATGTCTCCAGATGAGAGTGATGTCTCACTCCGCTCTGGTGAATTTCTTAGAAGTTCAGAAGGGTCACACCCCAGCTACTAGCTCAGAAATCACATCACAGGGCTAACCTAGAGGAGGTCAAAATTCCTCACGAGGCCCTAAAACCTTCCTATTCTCCTGGAAGATTCAGAGACAAGCTTCATGGACTTTTTATTCATTTGTTCAGCAGCTAACTCTTGAGTAGATTACATGTTCCAGGCACTGTGTTCTGTACTAGGGGATACTCATGATGAACAAGACAGGCGGAAGCCCCTCCCTTCACGTAGCTTGGAGTCCAGTGTAACTGGCATGTGCTGCCACAGCGAGTTTTCTAAAAATGAAAATGTATCTGAGTACCTCCCCTACTTAAAATTAGTGGTTCCTCTTATAATAATCCATAATGGAAAAGAATCTGAAAACAAATAGATATACATAGATAGATAGATAGACATAGATATATATGTAGATGTATATGTATAAATTAAACCACTTTGCTTTATGTTTGAAACTATCACAGTATTGTAAATCAACTATACATCAATAAAAAGAAATTATCAGTTCCTCCAGAATGAAGACCAAGTTCCTTAGTATGGCATTGATACACAGTATGATTATGATCTAACCCATTCCTCGTTTTCCAACTAAACTTTCAATGTATGAGATTCTCCAGCCTTATCTCTTGGTACTTCTTTTTTTCCATGAGGTATTTTTTGAGAAACTTCTGTAATGTAGACCCTGCACCAGGTGTTGCATATATAGCAGAAAGCTAAATAGATACAGTCCCTGCCTACAGGGAGCTCAGTATTGAGCAGACTCAAGTCATATCCAGGACAAAAATCTGTCTTCAAGTTTGGGTCCAAATCAGGCTGATCCCTGGGGCTCCTGTGTAAAACCATAATATGGCAGTTGGTTGTTTCCCCCAAATTCTGTAACTATCAGATTATTGATATAGTTCAGTTCAGTTTCCCCCAAATTGTGTAACTATCAGATTATTGATATAGTTCAGTTCAGTCGCTCAGTTGTGTCTGACTCTTTGCAGCCCCATGAACCGCAGCACACCAGGCATCCCTGTCCATCACCAACTCCTGGAGTTCACCCAAACTCATGTCCATTGAGTTGGTGAGGCCATCCAACCATTTCATCCTCTGTCGTCCCCTTTTCCTCCTGCCTTCAATCTTTCCCAACATCAGGGTCTTTTCAAATCAGTCAGATCTTCGCATCAGTGGCCAAATTATTGGAGTCTCAGCTTTAAACATCAGTCCTTCCAATGAACACCCAGGACTGATCTCCTTTAGGATGGACTGGTTGGATCTCCTTGCAGTCCAAGGGACTCTGAACAGTCTCCTCCAACATCACAGTTCAAAAGCATCAATTCTTTGGCACTCAGCTTTCTTTATAGTCCAACTCTCACATCCAAACATGACTACTGGAAAAACCATAGCTTTGACTATATGGACCTTTGTTGACAAAGTAATGTCTCTGCTTTTGAATATGCTGTCTAGGTTGGTCATAGCTTTCCTTCCAAGGAGTAAGCATCTTTGAATTTCATGGCTGCAATCATCATCTGCAGTGATTTTGGAGCCTAAAAAAATAAAGTCAGCCACTGTTCCCACTGTTTCCCCAGCTATTTGCCATGAAGTGATAGGACCGGATGCCATGATCTTAATTTTCTGAATGTTGAGCCTTAAGTCAACTTTTTCATGCTCCTCTTTCACTTTCATCAAGAGGCTCTTTTGATATAAATGATCAGTTATTGTGTTACTATCAAATTGTATTGTTAATTTGGGGGACGTAGGGGAGAAACAAGTAGGGGAGCTGACATTCTAATGCTACTAGGCTGATCCGCTCCTAGGAGTGGGAGAAAAGCTTCCATGGAAGACTATTTAGCAGGAGCAGAGGGAGGTGTCTATTTTATTTCCACTCCTTAGGCAAACCAAGCAGTTCCTATAAACAGAAATTTGAAGCTGGCAGGAGGCAGCAGTGTAGACAGTATGCATTTAATTAACAAATGAATTGTGCTCCTACAGTGTGACCATTGAACCTGGAGCTGATCTATACTGCTTTGTTTTAGCTGTTTTGAGATGACTGAGTTCAATGACTTTGTGTAGGGAAACTAATCTCTGAATAGTCGATTGAAAGCATCTAAGAGAAAAAATAACTGGAGGCTCACTGTGCTTACGTAGCATCTTAACTTGGTCGGTAGCTTCATACAGGATTGGGGTGAGTAAAGACTTTGAGAGAGGAAGCCATTTCCAAGAACTGTTTGTGCAAGCTAGAGTTTAGATATATCGAGCACATAGCAAAAGTAGGATTCCCATGGCAAGATTGCATGAGTTCAGTAATTAGTGTCTAACAACCACAAAAGTATTTCTTGTGAGTATATGCCAATAACACAAGCATTTATTCTTCTTGTTCCTAAAGATAAAGTTGGATTTTTTTAAATTGTGGAAACAATTAAAAACTACATATGCAATTATTTTTCTTCCTTGTTAAATAGAGGTGAGAGGGTCTTATATTCTGAGATATTAATATTGTCATTTGAATACCACTAAAAATGAATAATTTCCTAAGTACTAAATAGTTTTTTAAAATGTTTTCCAGGTGAAGAAAATAGAAATGAAAGCCCTCAGTTTTGTGACATTTGCCTCCCCTGCCCCCGCCCCCCCCCCATGAAGTCTGATACCTAGCAAGACTGTAGAACTATATGCCAAAATCTGTTAAAGTTATTAGGAAATAGGTATTTTCTAGGCTTTTACTGGAAGATCAGTAAGTTGTGTATGCACTCATTTTTATTTGTATGTATGAATTGAGATTATTATTAAATAGTATTCTTTTCATATACAGATCTTAAGATGTATTAGTCAGGGTGGTTTAATTGCTATAACAAATAGTCCTAAGATCTTAGTGCCCTATCACATAAATGAGTGTTGCTGTTCCTGTTTTCCCTATTCTCATCAATCCAATAAGGGTTGGCAAGAAGACTCTGCTCCACAGAGTCTTGCAGGAACCCAGACTCCTAGCAGAATAGTGACTCTATTCTCTAAAGCCTTAAGAGGATCCTGTGTTTAGCTGACATAAGGAAAAAAGAAGGGAGGATTTCTATATGCCTGGCCTAAAGGCAGCGTACATCATTTCTGCCCATATTCTATTGGCAGAACTTATTAGATGGCTGCACCTATTCCAAGGGAGACTGGGAAATATAGTTTAACTGGGTGCCTAGGAGAGAGTAACAGTTTCCCAGTCTCTATTATATAAGATTATCCCAAACAAGCTGGTTTTAGAAAAGGCAGAGGAACCAGAGATCAAATTGCCAACATCCGCTGGATCATCGAAAAAGCAAGAGAGTTCCAGAAAAACATCTATTTTTGCTTTATTGACTATGCCAAAGCCTTTGACTATGTGGATCACAATAAACTGTGGAAAGTTCTTCAAGAGATGGGAATACCAGACCACCTGACCTGCCTCTTGAGAAACCTGTATGCAGGTCAGGAAGCAACAGTTAGAACTGGACATGGAACAACAGACTGGTTGTAAATAGGAAAAGGAGTACGTAAGACTGTGTATTGTCACCCTGCTTATTTAACTTATATGCAGAGTATATCATGAGAAACGCTCAGCTGGAAGGAGCACAAGCTGGAATCAAGACTGCCGGGAGAAATATCAATAACCTCAGATATGCAGATGACACCATCCTTATGGCAGAAAGTGAAGAAGAACTAAAAAGCCTCTTGATGAAAGTGAAAGTGGAGAGTGAAAAAGTTGGCTTAAAGCTCAACATTCAGAAAATGAAGATCATGGCAAATGGTCCCATCACTTCATCGGAAATAGATGGGGAAACAGTGGAAACAGTGTCAGACTTTATTTTTTTGGGCTCCAAAGTCACTACAGATGGTGACTGCAGCCATGAAATTAAAAGACACTTACTCCTTGGAAGAAAACTTATGACCAACCTAGATAGCATATTGAAAAGCAGAGGCATTACTTTGCCAACAAAGGGTCGTCTAGTCAAGGCTATGGTTTTTCCAGTGGTCAGGTATGGATGTGAGAGTTGGACTGTGAAGAAAGCTGAGCGCCGAAGAACTGATGCTTTTGAACTGTGGTGTTGGAGAAGACTCCTGAGAGTCCTTTGGACTGCAAGGAGATCCAACCAGTCCATTCTGAAGGAGATCAGCCCTGGGATTTCTTTGGAAGGAATGATGCTAAAGCTGAAACTCCAGTACTTTGGCCAGCTCATGCGAAGAGTTGACTCATTGGAAAAGACTTTGATGCTGGGAGGGATTGGGGGCAGGTGAAGAAGGGGACGACAGAGGATGAGGTGGCTGGATGGCATCACTGACTCGATGGACGTGAGTCTGGGTGAACTCTGGGAGTTGGTGATGGACAAGGAGGCCTGGCGTGCTGCGATTCATGGGGTCGCAAAGAGTCGGACATGACTGAGCGACTGAACTGAACTGAACCCAAACAATATCTCTAAGGAAAGGCTGGCAACCAAAGGTCATAATCCTTCTCCATCTTCGGTTTCATGGAGACTGGAACCAAAACTACATTGTTCATTGGTAGCCCCTCGAGGTGTTTTATATAAGTAGGTCTGATCTTATAACAAGGGCTGCACAAAGTGATGCAATAAGAATTCCAAGGGAAAGTTTCATGTTATTAAACCACAGTGTGTTGACTCAGTCTATTTGTATCAGTTTCTGAGCCCAAGGGAAGTTGGAGCGTGCTGTCATTCCACCTGTCTTGCATCTCCTTTAAATGCCCCTGAGATACGCAGATTCTGCCCGTGACCCATCGCTATCAGTTTTGTCACCAACCCAACTGATACTTCATTTTTCTGAGCATCAACCCCCAACAGTTTCAGGTTTGGAAGATGCAGTTAAAGAGGGCCCTGGTGACTATGAAAGTGCAGGATCTAATTGGTCTACAAAGAGCTATACACTCTTTCACAAACTTCTGACTAAGAAATCACATTGGTTACAGATCACAGATTTATCTATATACAGCTTTGCCCCAATTTATAAGAGGTAGATTTTACAAAACAGATAGGAATGTAATTGTTTTCTTTACCATAAAATTCACTAGTTGAATTCCTTTAGCTGGCAAACTTCTCTAGTGTAGTTAAAATATTCACTGATATTCAAACATTTTAGCACTCTTGAGAAGTTGTATGACTTTTCAGTAATATGTAATGTACCATAGAAAACATACTAAGAGATGGATAAACAGATTTACATTTAATCTGTTATGTTATTTATTCAGAAGTGTGAGCTGTTTCATTTCATTTTATCTTTGAGAGAGAATTGATTTAATCATAAGAGTGATTGTGATATTACTCATTTCTTGCCGTATTTTCATAATTATTTTTCCAGGCAAAAAGTCTTTATACAGGTTGGTGCGTTAGAGATCAGTTTTTTTCAAGTTGCTACTCAAGTGTTTTAGGTAGAAATGCTAAGCATATGTTACAAATTTGACACCTCACCTTATTTACTCCTAAAATAAGCCATCTTAAATGAGCCAGAACAAATAATAAAAACTTTGGGTTGTCTGTCAGTTAATATGCAGATAAAAGAAAGTTATTGACTTTCAGCTTATTTCTACTGTCAATTAATTAATTATGTTCATTTTAAATTTTAAAAATGAAGATGAATAAATCTTTTTTTTATGAAGCCTCAAATATTAACTCAGATTATTCCAAAATAATGTTTGTTATCCACTACACTGGAAGTTACTACATAGAAAGTTTCTTAATAATTCAGCCTATCTGATCAGAGACTTTGGCAAGGTGTCTGAATTGATCAGGATTGCATTTGGCTGCATGTAACAGACGTCTGACATTAAAAGGTTGGTTTGTTTGATTTTTTTATTATGTAACAATGACTTTTTGGGCTAGTTTATTCGGGACTGCTTTGGAACCAGGCTTTCTCTGTCTTCCTGATTCACCATTCTTCAAATGTGTTTTTCATCTTCCATGGTCAAAATACGATACCTGTTCTTCTAGGCATTGTATCTGCATTCTAAGAAGGAAGAAGAGAAAAGATGGCTGAACAGTCTGCCTCCCTTTCAGAAGCTTTCTAAGAAGCTTCCCTCAGCGCTTCTGTTTCTCTTTCCATGTTGTGTATCTTCTGCTTGTTTCTCCAGATCTACTTCTACCCTTCTCCATCCTGCTGTGTGCCCTGGCAGACTGACCTGTACAGACTGCCTCAATGCATCCTTTACCCTCTGGTTTCCAGGGGAAGCTGCAGCCCCGTGTTCTCTGTGAGGCCAGTGGAAGATACTGGAAGCAGATGGGAACGGCAGAGAAGAGTGAGGTTGAATAATTATTTCCTGAGCTCGTCGCCTCTGGTTCATTAACAGTAGGCTCTATCCTTCTCCTAAAGCCTCAGCCCCTGTCAGTTGGTCAAGACACAATTGGACTGGGGCTGGTGAGAGCTGGAAAAGAGCAGCTCCTGCAGATAGCATGGTCACAGCCGCCTTGTTCCTGAATGTGAGTAGAACTGAGGTATCTGTTGCTTTGAGAGAGTATCAGACTTGCCTACCATCAACTCTGTCTGGGGTAGATCAGAAGTCTGCAATCTCAGCCAAATTATGTTTCACAATACAATCAGACACCTAACACTCAGCTTTACACTCCTTCATTACATCTGGGCTTTCCCCAGGCCTCCCCCATCTTTGATTTTTTTACATTTAAATGGAACCCCAAGCAGACAGAACTATTCTGTTTTACTGGTTTATGACATATAGGCTTCATAGTTCACACGTGCACCTATCTTTTATAATTCATTTATTCTTATGATGCAGTAAACACCTGTGAAATCACCAATTGATTCCGAAACTGGACCGCTGACAGTAACTTAAATCTGCATCTGCGCTCCTCCACCGTCTTAGCACCTTAACTGCAGAAGACAATCACTGTCCTAAAATGCATGTTTATCTTACATATATGCAGTGGGATAAATATTTTATTATATATATGTATGTATGTATATATATATATATATGGCTTCATAAAACAAGTATTACGAACTGTAGGTAACTTGGTGACCACTGGGACCTGTTTTTCTTTTTTTAATGTAACATTGCATTACTGAAATCCATCCTTTGTCAGTAGTTACAGTTCATTCATTATTACTGCTGTATACCTTTCCACTAGTTATTTATTCTCATGTTCATGAGTATTTTAATCTTTTTTCTGCTTCTGTAAGTAGTGCTGCAATGAATTTCGGACTTCCCTAGTGGCTCAGATGGTAAAGAGTCGGCCTGCAATGCAGGAGACCAGGGTTCAATCCCTGGGTCAGGAAGATCCCCTGGAGAAGGAAATAGCAACCCACTCCAGTATTCTTGCCTAGGAAATCCCATAGACAGAGGAGCCTGGTGGTCTACAAGTCCTAGGGTCTCAAAGAGCTGGACATGACTTAGCAATTAAACAACAAAAATGAACTTCCTTATACACATCTTCTGATATATCTGCATAAGAGTTTCTTTCGGGTTATAGAAGTGATCCACATGCGCTATACAAATGTTCATGTTTACAAAATAATTTTACATTATTTTTTAAAGTGCTTATGCTTTTATGTACTCCTGCTAGTAATATATAAGAAATCCTCCTTATCCTTTCAACTATTGGTTCTGTCAGATTATTGTATTTTGCAGATTAAATGAATGAAAAATGATATCTCTTTGTAGTCTTGATTTCTGTTGCAAAATTCAGACTCAAATTGAAGGAAGTAGGGAAAACCACTAGACCATTCAGGTATGACCTAAATCAAATCCCTTATGATTATACAGTGGAAGTGAGAAATAGATTCAAGGGATTAGATCTGAGAGACAAAGTGCCTGAAGAACTATGGTCGGAGGTTCGTCATTTTGTATAGGAGGCAGGGATCAAGACCATCCCCAAGAAGAAGAAATGAAAAAAGGCAAAATGGTTGTCTGAGGAGGCCTTACAAATAGCTGAGAAAAGAAGAGAAGCAAAAGGAAAGGGCAAAAGGAAAGATATACCCATCTGAATGCAGACTTCCAAAGAATAGAAAGGAGAGTTAAGAAAGCCTTCCTCAGTGATCAGTGCAAAGAAATAGAGGAAAACAATAGAATGGGGAAAACTAGAGATCTCTTGAAGAAAATTAGAGATGCCAAAGAAACATTTCATGCAAAGATGGGCACAATAAAAAGGACAGAAATGTTATGGACCTAACAGAAGCAGAAGATATTAAGAAAAGGTGGCAAGAATACACAGAACTATACAAAAAAGATCTTCATGACCCAGATAACCACAATGGTGTGATCACTCACCTACAGCCAGGCATCCTGGAATGTGAAGTCCAATGGGCCTTAGGAAGCATCACTACCAACAAAGCTACTGGAGGTGATGGCATTCCAGTTGAGCTATTCCAAATCCTCAAAGATGATACTGTGAAAGTGCTGCACTCAATATGCCAGCAAATTTGGAAAACTCAGCAGTGGCCACAGGAGTGGAAAAGGTCAGTTTTTGTTTCAATCCCAAAGAAAGGCAATGCCAAAGAATGTTCGAACTAATGCACAGTTGCACTCATTTCACATGCTAGCAAAGTAATGCTCAAAATTCTCCAAACTAGGCTTCAACAGTACGTGAACTGAGAACTTCAAGATGTTCAAGCTGGATTTAGAAAAGGCAGAGGAACCAAAAATCAAGTTGCCAACATCCATTGGATCATCGAAAAAGCAAGAGAGTTCCAGAAAAACATCTGCTTTATTGACTGTGCCAAAGCCTTTGACTGTGTGGATCACAATAAACTGTGAAAAATTCTTAAAGAGTTGGGAATACCATATCACCTTACCTGCCTCCTGAGAAATCTGTATGCAGGTTAAGAAGCAACAGTTAGGACATGGAACAATGGACTGGCTCCAAATTGGGAAAGGAGTGCGTCGAGACTGTATATTGTCACCCTGCTTATTTAACTTATATGCAGAGTACTTCATTTGAAATACTGGGCTGGATGAAGCACAAGCTGGAATCAAGATTGCTGGTAGAAATATCAATAACCTCAGATATGCAGATGTCACCACCCTTATGGCCGAAAGTGAAGAGGAACTAAAGAGCCTCTTGATGAAAGAGGGAAGTGAAAAAGCTGGCTTAAAACTCAGCATTCAAAAAACTAAGATCATGACATCTGGTACCATCACTTCATGGCAAATAGATGGGGAAACAATGGAAACAGTGACAGACTACTTTCTTGGGCTCCAAAATCACTGCAGATGGTGACTGCAGCCATGAAATTCAAAGACACTTGCTCCTTGGAAGAAAAGCTATGACAACCTAGCTGCTGCTGCTGCTGTTAAGTCGCTTCCGTCGTGTCCGACTCTGTGCGACCCCATAGACAGCAGCCCACCAGGCTACCCTGTCCCTGGGATTCTCCAGGCAAGAACACTGGAGGGGGTTGCCATTTCCTTTTCCAATGCATGAAAGGGAAAAGTGAAAGTGAAGTTGCTCAGTCGTGTCCGACACTTCGCGACCCCATGGACTGCAGCCTACCAGGCTCCTCCGTCCATGGGATTTTCCAGGCAAGAGTACTGGAGTGGGGTGCCATTGCCTTCTCCAGTGATGATAACCTAGAAAGCATATTAAAAAGCAGAGACATTACTTTGCCAACAAAGATCCGTCTAGTCAAAGCTATGGTTTTTCCAGTAGTCATGTATGGATGTGAGAGTTGGACTATGAAGAAAGCTGAGAGCCTAAGAATTGATACTTTTGGACTGTGGTTTTGGAGGAGACTCTTGAGAGTCCCTTGGACTGCAAGGAGATCAAACCAGTTAATCCTAAAGGAAGTCTGTCCTGAATATTCATTGGAAGGACTGATACTGAAGCTGAAACTCCAATACTTTGGCCACCTGATGCAAAGAACTGACTCATTTGAAAAGACCCTGATGCTGGGAAACATTGAGGGCAGGAGGAGAAGGCATCAACAGAGGATGAGATGGTTGGATGGCATCACTGACTCGATGGACATGAGTTTGATCAAGCTCCGGGAATTGGTGATGGACAGGGAAGCCTGGCATGCTGCAGTGTATGGGGTCACAAAGAGTCGGACACGACTGAGTGACTTAACTGAACTGAGTTACTAATGAGATTAAGCGTCTTTTTGGATGTGTATTGACTATATTTTGTAGTCTGTGTAATGCCTGTTGAGGGCTTTTGCTCATTTTATTTATTTTTTTATCATTGAACTATAATTGACATGCAGCATTACATTAGTTTCGGGTGTGCAGCATAGTGATTGAACATTTGTGTACACTGTGAAATGATCACCACGAGAAGTCTGGTTACCCTCTGTCATCATTCTAATTTACCGTGTGTTCAGGGATTGACACCATAGAGTTGATTTGATAGAATTTTCCAGATATGAGTACCAGCTATCCTCATTTTTAAGCTTAAAGAAACTAGCACAAATTCTATCTTTTTTTGTATGGCCACACAATTCACATTTCATCAAGACATTATATGGAAGTGGCCCCTTAATCAGATCTCTTTTAAATGACAGAAAATCCATTTTCTTTTCCTATAGAAACCTGGTGGATTTTGCCTAACTTGCATTTTCCTTTAAGGTAGACACAATAGCACAACAAAGAACTTACAAGGAGTAAAACGGAAGGCCACAACTGTTGTTTCCTACTACACAGGGAGAGCTATCTAGACAGAGGAGGGTCTACCATGATGCTCCTGGAGCTTATATTTCAGAGTCCTTCACTTTCAGGGGCCCTTTGTAAAGCCTTGGTTGGGGCCCTAATTTTTTTGAATTTATGATTTTATATTCTTTTTCTTTCCTCCCTCCCTCCCCTCTCCTTCCCTCCTGCCCTCCCTCCCTCACTGTGTGGCATGTGGAATCTTAAGTTCCCCAACCAGGGATTGAACCCACACCCCCTGAAGTGGAAGCAGAACCCACACCCCCTGAAGTAGAAACAGAACCCACACCCCACTGAACCGCCAGGGAAGTCCCTTTATTCTTTTTCTTAAAGAGAGATTTCCAAAGTGTATAAACTTAAGGATACACAAAGCATCCTGGGTTTGTCTCTGAACATGGAAGTGTAAAAACATATATGAAGCTTAAATCCAGTTTATACTAGGCAACCTCTTGGTGCTGGGCCAAGCTCTGGAAGAAACCCTAGGCCACACTCAAAACTAGGCCTGGAAAGTGCTGGGCTAACTTGGGTTCAGAAAGCAAAATCAATGACTCCAACTTGGAAAATATCCTGTGTTATTTTATGTTAGCTTCTTCCTCCTTTCTTTCATTCTCACTAGCCTTTGCTGAGCATTCAGTACAAAAACATTCAGCATTGAAATAACACAATTACTTTTAATAAACAATTTCTTTGTTGTAGGCTTTTTGAAAAGTGCTAAGATAACATTTCATGCAGATTTAATCCTAGGTTTAATCTATGAAATGGGTTAGCGCTGGGCACGTTTAAGCATTCAGCTTTGTCAGAGTCAGAACATGCTACAATTCTCCCTCACCGGTCTGTCTCAATTTCTGCCCCAATTCATTTCTGAACTCTGAGTCAAAAAAGCCCAAGAAGGACCGTAATCAAATCACACATCAGCTTAGAATAGTGATTTTAGTGATTTGGACATCTGGCCACTTGGAACTGAAAAAAGGCTGCCAACTCACTTGACAAAAGCTACTGAACATCTGTCAGCATGAAAATAGCTCTCCTAAGTGACCCTGAATCAGATTCTGTAGCCAACCTCACAATGAAAGGGCCTCTCTTCTTCTCCTGTTATTCAGATAAATTGGTGCCATCCAAGATATCCTACCAATATCCCACCAACAATGCCCTCTAAGGTATTTTGTGAAGCGAGTGCAAATGGTGTTAACCATTGTCCCTTTCACCTGTACTTCCCCTGCTATGTGACGTTGACGGGTGATATTAAAAATGTTGAGCCACACATGTGGCTCAGGCACTAAAGCAGGGTCTTGGAGAGTCTCAGTAGAGATCTTGGGAAGAGAGTTCCAGGGAGGGGAGGAGGGGAGCATGGAGGTGGGAGGCACACATAGAGTTCAGGAAAACGATTGCTTAGCAAATGCTGTGGAGGAATTTCAGTATTTTACCATGCTATATGGCTGTACCAATGTACTCAGCTAAACCAGCCTTGGACATAGGTACAAAATTTTAAAGATGACGGCCACGCTGTGCCTCCAAATATACCACAGAAAGATGGAGAAAGGTCTGAGCTATGGTCTGGCTTCAATAGGGAAACATGTAGGGGGAAGTTTCAGACTCTACGAGGCAGTGTTATTAGTTGGTGAGGAAGTACATTTAATAATCTCTTTCTCTGTACATGACTGCATTCTGTGTTGCACTCGAGCCAGACAGGGAGCAGTCTTGCTCTAGGACTTGCACTGTAGAGTACCCTACCATCATACACACACACACGCATGTGCACACACATTTATTAAGGAAATGTGCGCGTCTGTCACCTGGGATCCAGGGCTCAGTGTTGACATAGGAAACCCTAACCTCTAAACATCTGCGTACATGGCTAACACCTTCCGGGCGCTGGGATACACCTTTCCACATGGCCTGCCCCGTGACCTCAAAACAAAGACAGCTGTGTCCAGATGCTGAGCAGACGCACGGGTTCTGCCTCTGCCAGCCTTCAGAGACGGACACTTGCTTTTGAGTGCAGGGGGATTTAAGTGGCTGAAACGCTTAGGTAAGAGAAAAGACAAATTAATTAACTTGTCAAATCCTTCCTGTCAGCATGAAGGCAATAGACTCTTATACTATGAGGTATTGTTTCCCAGCAGTGCTTAGGATCCATTTTCTTAACTTCTCTTCCATGTTCAGTTGAGTTCCATTTCCTGGTTCACAAGCTTGTGTAGTATCTGCAACGGTTGTGCATGGTGCCTTAGGAACATTTTGGAGTATTAGTTAATCATATTACTCTTAAATATATATGCCTATATAGACTTATGTAGGTATTATTTATCTAGACATACATGTGGCAATGTGTTTCTAGTTCTTTACACTGGCAACCAGATGAATATAAAATGCTATAATTACAAATAGTTGGTTGTCTTTATAAAATACTTATAAGATTTAATTAAAATTTCAAAAGGTTAAATTAAAATTTTCAACATTATTTAAATGGATTGAAATGTTAGTGGTTATCAATTATGATTTTCATTCCACCTTTTAAGTTTAATACATAATTTTGAATATTTTAGAAGAGAAATTTTTGAAAAATATATGAAAAATATGAGTTTTTACATTTAATATATATTATCAAAGTATATTAGAATTTCCATCTGCCTACAATGACATTCTATTTTTTACTTATTTAGATTATTACTGTCAATAGAACACAAGAAATATTAAAATGTTGATTATAACAGCTCTTTAGAAATTTTGCTAAGATATTATAAAATCAAGAAAAACAAATTTTATGGGCTGAACTGTAATTTTTTATGAATTGCATATGTTTTTTATTTCATTACTCATCCATATCCCAATAGTGGAATAGCAATAATAAAGTAGTAATCAGGGTTAATTTTTTTTAACTTTTAATTTTTTATTGAGGTATAGCCAGTTAATGATGTGATAGTTTCAAGTGAACAGCAGAGCCATACATAATACAGCGTTAGTTGTTTTTGGTATTTTACATTTTACCTGACTTTAAGTCATATAAAAACCAAGGCTTTTTACATATTTTGCCATTTTGTCCTTCTGACAGACTTGTCAGAGTAGAAAGGATCACATTTTAGTTGTTTGTTTGCTTCCCTTGTAACTTTACATAAACAGTGTATGAGTCTCCATTTGTACTCTTCCCCTCAGGCCTCGCAAATGATAATCATGGCCCCAGGTTAAAGGTTTTAGAAACTGTATTGAGGTATTTTGAAGTCCCTGAGGAGTGATGAAACTTTGAGGAGTCTGTCAATAGAGAGCATTTGGCTTCTGCTTCCCTCTTTTTTGGGGGGTTTCCTTGGTAGCTCAGACAGTAAAGAATCCTCTAGCAGGCTGGAGACCTGGGATCAGTCCCTAGGTTGGGAAGATCCCCTGGAGGAGGGCATGGCAACCCACTCCAGTATTCTTGCCTGGAGAATTCCATGGACAGAGGAGCCTGGTGGGCTACAGTCCATGGGGTCGCAGAGTTGGACACGACTGAGTGACTTTCACTTCTCTCTTTCTACTAAGTGCTTGAGCTGGGACAAACCTCTAGACTTTACTGTCTCACTTCCTCCTCCTGGTGAATCAGATGCCACCTCAGCCACAGAGGAGCAAGATGTCAGTCATCCAGTGGGATGGGAGCATCAAGCCACAGCGGCCGTGCCAGTCCACAAGGACAAGGTTTTGCACGTTTTGTTTAAAAAAAAAAATAAATAGATTATAACTTGGAGAATGCATTGAAGTACTTCATAACCGAGCTATTTGTAAGGATTAATTTAATATTTTATCTAATATTGCATATGTTTTGGAAATCATAGTAAAGACACCTAGAATCATAATACTCTTTCAGTGGCAAATGTCATATTACGTTTTTAGGGCATTATGTCAATTTAGTATTTCACGTATTATTAATAATGCCTCGTTACATAAAATTATTACTAAACTGGCAATTAAGTGAATGTGAAGGATCCATATGCTAAACTGCTCATAACATTTCAATTATGAATTTCAAATCAAGTGTCTTCTAGTGTACATTCACACCACTGATGAACAGTCCCTTTGCCAGGACCACCCAAATGAACTCTGCTTTGCAACAAATGATACTGATGTAAAGTCATTTCACACATTTTCCTGAATTTAAGAAAATTCGAAATGGAAGCAGACAAAGCAACTAGTGCTTTCTCTTGGTGGTAGTAAACCATTTGTTAAAACTGTAATTAGCTCTTTCTTGAATGTGTAAATCCTTTGTCGTGCCTTTTAAAAAAATTTACCATCTTAGCCATTTTAATAGTTATTTTTATTTATTTGTTTGGCTCTGCTGGGTCTTTTGAAGCATGTGGGACCTTTGATCTTCATTGTGGAGTACTGGATCTAGTTCCATGACCAATGAAAATAGAAGGGGTATGCCCGTTTGCTGGGGTGAAGGTGGACGATGAAAACTGGTCTCCCTGGGAAGGGGTTGGTCAAGAAGATCTGAATTAAACTTCCCTGGTGGTCCAGTGGTTAAGAATCCACCTGCCAATGCAGGGGACACAGTTTCTTTTACTGGCCTGGGAAGATTTCACAGGCTGTGGGGCAGCTAAGCCCACGTGGCCACAACTACTAAGCCCACGCACGTAGAGCCTGTGCTCCGCAACGAGAAGCCATTGCAATGAGAAACCTGCACACCACAAGAAGGAAAAGCCCCTGCTCACTGCAGCTAGAGAAAGCCTGCGAGCAGCAGCAAAGACCCAGTGCAGCCATAAATAAACGTATTAATTTCAAAAAAGAGATAGTGGGCGATTTCCAGATATACTAAAAAAGAAAAGATCAGAGTATATGAAGGCTATGAAGAACAAAGGGCACGTGCCTGGTGAAGACAGAAGGAATAACATACAGAGGCAGAGAGAGAAGAAATATCAGTACACATTCAGGGGCGTGCAGATAGTTCATACTGACCTGACCACAGGGGGTACAGAAGCAGCCTCTGAGGCTGGGGAAGTGGCTCAGGAAGCCTCATAGAGTATTGTCTGTGCCTCACTCAGAGAAGAAAATTTATCCTTAAATGCTAGGATCTATGAAAAAACTATGCTATTGGCCCAAATTCTTTACCACTCTGTGTATCCACATTCTTTACCATGTGAGTTTGCAGTTCTTACCAAATAAAGATATAAAGTAAATTTCACTACATCTTGACTTTGGGTTTGGCCAGGTGTCTGGTTTTAAGTTCAGTTAGTTGCTCAGTTGTGTCTGACTCTTTGCGACCCCAAGAACTGTAGCATACCAGGCCTCCCTGTCTATCACCAACTCCTGGAGTTTACTCAAACTCACGTCCATCGAGTCCGTGATGCCATCCAGCCATCTCATCCTCTGTTGTCCCCTTCTCCTCCTGCCCCCAATCCCTCTCAGTATCAGAGTCTTTTCCAATGAGTCAACTCTTCGCATGAGGTGGCCAAAGTATTGGAGCTTCAGCTTCAGCATCAGTCCTCCCAGTGAATATTCAGGACTGATTTCCTTTAGGAAATCTGTTTTGGCCAATAGAGTGAAGTGTAGGTGATGGTGTATGTGCTTCAAGTGTAGGTCTTGTCTTTCCATTTCCCTACTTGTATCTCTGCCATTATCATGAGAAGGCCATGCTCAGGCTTGTGAAGTAAGAGCCATGTGGACCAGAGCCAACCCATCCCTGAAGCCCAGCCTAGGTCAGCAAAACCCTTCAGCAGATTTCAGTATCCATAGGCCAAATAAATGCTTACTGTCGCATACATCTGAGATTTTTGTGCTTGTTTGCTATTCAGCATTTTATGTTACTTTCTAACTGATATAAAACCCTTCATCACAAGAGGTATATATACCCCAATTTTCATTTTAGGGTTTTTTTTTTTTTTTTAATCTGCATGTAATGGACAAATTAAAGAAGAGTGAAAAGGAGGCTGGGAAATCAGTGAGGAAATCGAAGAAAATCGTAGTGAAATACCAAGAGCTTTGAACTAGGCTCTTTGGCCATGGGCAGGAAGGTTAGAGGAGCCTGGCGAGCTGCGATCCATGGGGTTGCAAAGAGTTGGACATGACTGAGCAACTAATACACACATAAACACAGGGAGGTGAGGAGAGGAATTAGGAGTTTTTCTTTTAAAACAATTTGAATTATGAAATATCTCAAACATACAGAAAAGTTCATAGAATAGTATAACAACTGACACTCATGTGATCACTACCCAGCTTTAATATAAATCAAAATGTTGCTTCCTTTTTTTAAAAAAAGTAGCCTCATTCCTCAGTTTCTCCTCTCTTCATCCCTCTTTAGAGGCAGTCCTGTCCTGAGGTTGGATACATTATTTCCATGCATGATTTTTAGTTTTAGATGTAAGTATGTGTCCATTAGCAATATATACCATTTCCTCTATTTAGAGCTTTGTCTATCAAACTATGCATCTTTTGCAACTGTTTTTATATTATGTTTGTGAGTTTTATCCATATTGATACATAGAAAACTAAAACATGGAGACATTTAGAGATAATAGAAAAGTAAAAATTAAGAATGTAAAATGCAAGAGAGGGGGGAAAAATCTCATATAACTACCATATTTCTAGCTAGGGTGATCATGTGAATTATAGACAAGAATGAGGAATGTAATAAAAAGAGCAGGTTTTAAATGAGGAGGGCTGGAAGAATTGAGCTCAATTTGAGTGTGGGGGAGAGAGTACGTTTATTGGGCCCATACTGATAGAATATGCTCTGTGGGCAATTGGATTTGAAGATTGCTCAGGAGCGTAATCTGGTCTGGAGAGAGAGTCTTGCCCTTTTTTCCATAGTGATAGCAATTACAACTATGTGAGTTGGTTTCTTACACAGAAAGTGCAACTTGAGTAAGAAGAAAAGAAGACCAGGGACTTCCTTGGTGATCAAGTGGTTAAGACTTTGCGCTTCCAATACAGCGGGTACAGGCTTGATCCCTGGTCAAGGCACTAAGATCCCACATACCTTGCAGCCAAAAGAAGAAGAAGACCAAAGCAGAATTTTAGGCCACAGAAACTAACAGTTGAAGGCAAACAGAGGACCAAAAAACATGGCTCTTCTTACATCTTTCCAGAGAGTGTTCTTTCATGCACTCCTATCAGCAAAGGATTTTTGAGCAGCCTTTTGCGTAGACATATTTTACTTATGCATAAATGATATACTGGTCCTATATCGAAACTAACATATCATATGCATCATAACATATATTCCAAAATAGAAATTTTCAATATATAAGATATACACTAAATAGAAATTCAAGGTATTTAAATATTTTTGTACCCCCAGGAGTGTCCCCCTCACTTGTGAAGTCCCTGATTAAAATAGATCTTCTGACCTCCTCTTTCATTTGAGAAATTATGCTTTCAGTTCAGTTCAGTTGCTCAGTCGTGTCCAATTCTTTGCAACCCCATGAATCGCAGCACACCAGGCCTCCCTGTCCAACACCAGCTCCAGGAGTTTACCCAAACACACGTCCATCGAGTCAGTGATGCCATCCAGCCATCTCATCCTCTGTTGTCCCCTTCTCCTCCTGCCCCCAATCCCTCCCAGCATCAGGGTCTTTTCCAATGAGTCAACTCTTCGCATGAGGTGGCCAAAGTATTGGAGTTTCAGCTTCAACATCAGTCCTTCCAGTGAACACCTAGGACTGATCTCCTTTAGGATGGACTGATTGGATCTCCTTGCCGTCCAAGGGACTCTCAAGTCTTCTCCAACACCACAGTTCAAATGCTAATTAAATCCTTGAGGCCAATCTCTTGCTACACCGTGTATTGGTCATGAAAATAAGAGCACTATTTTCTATTTCTTCTAAAAACATTTAATGTTTAGTATCTTCAAAAATAAGGGACATTATTTTTATTAGATTTATTTTTTAGACATTTATTTTGTTTTATTATTGGAATATAGTTGCTTTACAATGTTGTACCAGTCTTTACTGTACAATAAAGTGAATCAGCTATATGTATACATATATCTCATCCCTCTTGCGCCTCCCTTCCATCTACTCCACCGCTCCAGGTCATCACAGAGCACCAGGCTGAGCTCCTTGTGCTCTACAGCAGCTTCCCACTAGCTGTATATTTTACACATGGCAGTATATATATATGTCAGTGCCGCTCCTCCAATTCTTTCCACCCTTCCTTTCCCCCTTTATGTCCTTGTCCATTCTCTATGTCTGTGTCTGTATTGTTGCCCTGCAAATTCCTGTGTCTCTATTCATCTGTATCATATTTCTAGATTCCATATATGTATGTTAAAATGCAATATTTGCTTTTCTCTTTCCCTTTTCTCTTTACTCTGTATGACAGACTCTAGGTTCATCCACATCACTACAAATGATCCAATTTTGTTCCTTTTTATGGCTAAGTAATATTCCATTGTATATATGGACTACATCTTTTTTAAAACACTTTTTATTTTGTATTGGAGTATAGCTGATTAATAATGTGGTAGTTTCAGGTGAATAGCGAAGGGATTCAGCCATACATATATGTGTATCCATTCTCCCCCAAACTCCCCTCCCATCAAGACTGCCACATAACATTGAACAGTTCCATGTGTTATACAGTAGATTCTTGTTGGTTATCCGTTTTAAATAGAGTAATGTATCACATCTTCTTTATTCATTCATCTGTCAATGGAGATTTAGGTTGCTTACATGTCCTGGCTGTTGTAAATAGTGTTGCAGTGAACATTGGGGTGCATGTGTCTTTTTGAATTATGGTCTTCTCATCAAATTTATTTTTAAACAATTAACTGAAATTCTGGAAATTAAACTTGACACGACTCAAGAAACAAAAACATTAAGTGACAAGGACTCACTGCAGTTTAAAAAGGGCCCACAGACTCTCCTTCTCCTTAAATGTGACTTAGAGTGGAAAATTTCCGTGCTTTCCTTTCTTCCCAGCAGTGAGATTCATGCAGATTTCTTCTCAGCTCTAATTTCCAAAAAAGCCAGGGCTTACTTCTCCATCACCTTTGGTGGGCTTGGCTCATAAGCCTGAGCCACAAGTGACTCAGGTGAGCTGGAACCACAAAGACCGGTACCTCCAGCTTAGAAGAACCTCAGAGCCCAGCCCGCCATCAGGATCAAGAATCTAAAGGCTCACCTACAGGGTGAGAATGATGTGGACAGAGTTACTAGAATATAGGACTATTACCATCAGGGAATTGCTGAAGCTGAGGGTTGAAAAATTAGGGTGGTGTCGAGGAGCCCTCATACCCTCTCTTCCCTTTCTCCTGACCCTGGGCCAGAAATCAGTGGTCCAGTGATAGAGACCTGTAGAGTTTCCAGAAGCTGACGTGTTTTGAGCCTGTATGGTTAGAGTAGATTATAAACAGACAGTAATAAACAGACCCATAGAATTGCTCAACACAATGGAAGTTTATTTTTTGCTCCTAACAGTACAGTAGAGTTGGAAAAGTATTGCTGGAAAAAGCAAAGGAAATGTGATTCTGTGCCATGTTGCCATTCTGGGACTCGGGCTGCTGGTGACATTGCCATCTTTAAAACTTGGCTTCCAGGAGAATACAGGACAGGAGAGTTAAGGCGGTGCATTTCCATCTCTGTCAGCCAGAAAAGAGGAATGAGCATGAAGGAGTATGTCCGGGAGGATTATGTGGGCCAAAGCAAGAAGCGGTGGACGCCATCTGCACTCACGTTCTGCTGGAGAGAACCCAGCTGTATGTCATCTTCCTCCCCACGACTACAAGGAGAGCTGGGACCTGGGGCCTGCTAGATGTCCAAAGAAGCAGGGAAGACTTTTATTGGCTGGTCAGCTACCACAGAGCCATTTCTACTTCGCTGGTGTCTGGAGCAGCTTCTGGTAAAATGGGAAGGGACTTGGGGGCCTGAGCACAGTGACTGCAACAAAGGTGAGGACTTGTTTGCAGAGATACTGAGTTTCCTTCCCACCAGGAGCAAGAGAGGTAAGCAGCAGCCTCATGAGCTGATTCTGTCTGTGGACACAACAGCTGCTCTCTGGAGGGAAATTTCCTGTTCCTGGGAAACTGGTCAACTTCTCCTCCAAAACAGAGTATCAATCGGCAGAAATGAGTTCCAGGGGGCTTGTGAGACGTTCGTTCACTCCATCTGACCGCAGGAGTAGGGATAGGAAGTCAGTGCCATTGAACAGACAAAGGAGAATGAGACAGAGTCATGTCTGTCTTCGGAGGAGCCCGAGCATCTGACTCTCTGAAAGTGCAGGGTGTCCTTGAGGAAAGTTCTGCTGACAGTTCGCAGATGCTGAAGGAGGGGGGGTGCTCTGAGTGCAGCAGCGCCAGGACAGGAGCCCTCCTTTATTACGACCCACCCCTGTGCAGGTGAAGAGCTGAGGCGGAACCAGCATGCGCAGATTCCCTTCCCCTCTGCCCTTGGCCCAAGGGCAACCACACAAAATGGGATTAATTGGGATTATGGGGGCTTTGGCTGCTTGGCTGCTACTCAAGGATGAATGCTTAATTTATGTCTCAGTGATCTTGACTCCTGCCTGATTAAACTGGTTCACTCGGGCCATTGTTTGCCAAGGACTTTCCTTTCGAAAGAGTGGCTACAGGTGGTTCTTTTGTGTGACAGACTTTTAGCTTTACTACAGTACATGGCTCTAATGGATGGCTGCAATACCACCTTTCTCTCAGAAATCACTAAAAGCACAAATAAATTCAATAGGTTCTCCCCTCACCTTTTCAGGGCTTTTCTTGTGATGGCAAAGTGTTAACAGGTGTGATTGTTCAAGAATATATAGAACAGATGTGGAATTATTACTGTGCAAGAGAAAAGAGCATTTGTTTGGAAAATATCCACTGAGTAGAGATGTTAAGATTCAGAGCGTCTCACCTCCCCTAGCAACTCACTCCTGCAAATCAAAAGGTGCCCCTTGGAGTCCCAGTCCTGATGGTGCCTGGGGCCCTGGCTTCCCTGTGCTGTTTCTGCTAGTGAACGGGCTTCTGGGTTAGGCAAGCTGTTCAGTCTCGGAGGTCTGCTCCAGCCTGAGCTGAGCTCTGTTGTGGTTTGAAGGGATGAGAATGTTGGGCTACTTGGATTTAAATGAAGATTGTCCACAAACCTGAACTGGTTTGATGGTTTTAACCCATTTGACTGGTGAAGTTAATTTACTAACATATGAAGCAACTTTTGGATTGACTTCATGTTTTCTTTCTTGGCCCTTGAAGCCAGTCATAAAAGCCAAATTGGTTTGGGCCCATCTGCCCTAGGGCATACTCGAGACTTTTCCGGAGACCATGTAAACATCTTCAGAAGCAATTAAGCTGTTAGACTGAATAACTAAGTAAAGTTTCTGTCCAAAAGGGGTGTTATGAGGAACCATAGTCTATGACTTTTGTGTTTAGTTAAAAATAAAGATTGTTTTAGTATAGTAAGCTAACATGACAGAGACCTGTGCATTAACCATGTGATAATTATTTTAATTAATTAATTCTAGACACTTGTTTCTCAGTATCATACAAACTACCATGGAGCTTAGGAACATGCTCTATGCCTAAGCCATCCTCTCCCATTCTCTGTTGGTATGGTATTACTTGGACTATACTTGAGAAATGTCTGAATGCATCAATATGATTTCTCCTGCTGCTGCTAAATCACTTCGGTCGTGTCCGACTCTGCGCGACCCCATAGACGGCAGCCCACCAGGCTCCCCCGTCCCTGGGATTCTCCAGGCAAGAACACTGGAGTGGGTTGCCATCTCCCTCTCCAATGCGTGAAAGTGAAAAGTGAAAGCGAAGTCCCTCAGTTGTGTCCGACTCTCCACGACCCCATGGACTGCAGCCTACGAGGCTCCTCCATCCGTGGGATTTTCCAGGCAAGAGTACTGGAGTGGGGTGACATTGCCTTCTCCAAAAAAAAGCAGCTACAAAACACAATTAATTAAGGTGAGAAATCTATCATGTATCTTCAGAAAGTCCAGTGATAAGTATTTGGGTTCAAACTCTGCTTTCTACAATGATTCCATAAGTTTAAAGACTTTTCTAGAAAATGCAATTATGAGCATATTATGATGTTAATTAAAAATTACTTTAAATTTTATAACATCTTATCTCCTGAAAATACTCTGATGATAAAATTTAGGATTTAATCAACTAGAGAGTGAATGATAGTAAAATTGAGTGAGTAACTTAATCTAAACATGAGAAAGAAATAGAGATCCTAGGGAAATAGATAAATGAGAGCATATGAGTCTAGAATGGAAATTATTCAACTCCATCAAATAACTTAAAAGTTAGAGAGAGGGTAAAGATGTTGCTCGGATTCAGAATTAGCAGAAGTGAGAGATACCATTTTCCTGAAGCTGCATGAAGCCCTTCAGAGATGATGCGCCAAGATAAGAAAAGGTTGCTCTGAGCATTGTATGAATACCACAGGAACTTCAGGTACCTCGTCACTTGCCTCCCTCAGGGGGTAGTCAGGGCACCCCCTCCCCTGCTGTGAGCACTACTCAGTTGCTCAGAATTGTCCTATTCTTTGCAGCCCCATGGACTGTCACCCACCAGGCTCCTCTGTCCATGAAATTTTCCCGTCAAAGAATATTAGATTGGGTTGCCATTTCCTCCTTCAGGGGATCTTTCTAACTCAGAGACTGAACCCTCATCTCATGCATTGGTGGCTGGATTTTTTAACCACTGTGCTGCCTGGGAAGCCTCCCCTGCTGAGTGAAGTGAAAGTGAAGTCGCTCAGTCGTGTCTGACTCTTTGCGACCCTGTGGACTGTAGGCCACCAGGCTCCTCCATCCATGGGATTTCCCAGGCAAGAATACTGGAGTGGGTTGCCATTTCCTTCTCCAGGGGATCTTCCCGACCCAAGGATCGAACCCGGGTCTCCCACATTGCAGACAGACACTTAAACCTCTGAGCCACCAGGGAAGATCCTTCCAAAAGTTGGACAGTTTGAAGATCTGTTCTACTGCTGTGTGTGGAGACATAGTCTTACCATGGGATGTTAGAGCTGGCGGAGACCCACAGAATCTTCCAGTTTAACCCTGACTTTTATAAAGAGGGAATTGAGGTCCAGAGAGGGAGATAAGCTTTCCTGGAGTTACACAGAAATATTCCCATTGCCCTTACTTGATTTACTAGGAACCACTGACCCTGTAAGGGCTTCCATACTGGCTCAGTGGTAAAGAATCTGCCTACCAATGTAGGAGACTTGGGTTTGATCCCTGGGTTGGGAAGATCCTCTGGAGAAGGATATAGTAACCCATTCCTGGAAAATCCCATGGACAGAGGAGCCTGGAAGGCTACAGAGTTGGACATGAGGTCACAGAGTTGGACCCAACTTAGTGACTGAGCACACACATATACTTCCCACATATAGAAAGTGAAATTATTCAGCTTTCTTGCTACCACACAGATATTTTATTTAAAATAATCACTCTAATATTGCATATTACTATGTCTGTCTTTAAGTAATTTCTCTGATTAAAGTACTCCTCTCATCCTGAATCCCTTGTCAGAACCAAACACTGCTGATTATGTATTGGTTGCAACTGTTCTCTCATTATGTCCTGAAAGCCTGCCTGTTTTCCCCACCAGGTGCCTATGGGCAGTGACCAGGTTCTTACCTTTCTTTGACTCTCTTACCCAGTAGGAGACAATATTAATAATATGGTGTGGATGGCTCTAGATACCTCAACACATAGCCTTTTGCCCCCCAAGAAGTCCCTGCACTTTCAGTTGTTGAAAGTTAGGGGATGTTGCAGAAGGTCTTATAAAGTGTTTTTTAAGAGGGTTTTATAGCTCTCAGAAGCTCCTACAAAATTTGGTTTTGAGCTTCTAGTAATCCTACGAAGTTGCCTTAGAGTATCAGTAAAAAGGGGCATGTTTTTAGAAGATAATAAAAGTTATGTTCTGATTAAAATATTCATTCTAAGATACTTTACATATAGTTAAAGAAAGAAAGTAAAGTACTTTATAGGTAAAGTAAGAAATTAATAGGTTTCTTAGGGGAGATGTTTTTGTTTATTTTCAGCATGGTTTTGTTTTGTGAAGTTGTACTAGCTGGAACATTCAGGCTTTGCATTCAGGCCTGACCCTGGTTAAGGATGTGAAGCTGGCCAAGCTGAGTCCCTGCAGGGCTTCACATGCCAGCAAAGCACCCCTCAGCAGGACACTCAACCTCTGGCTCCCCAGGCTGTCCTTACACATCAACATCCAAGCATCTCATAAATGAAATAATGAACAGGCCCATCTCCAGCCCAAACTCCTGTGAACAGAGCAGGAACTGAGGAACTGGGTCATTAAAACTACATCAAGGTCCTCCAGAACCACATTAGGGATGTGTGAGGAGAGGGTGTGTAGGTTGTCTCTAAAAGAGGGCCCTACTGGAAACCTAAAATGTTGAGTGGGAAGAGCTGAGGAAGCTCTACCAATCTGGCCTCATCCCCTATCAACCCCTTTGATCATTTAATTGATGGGGTAATTTCAGTTTTCTCCATGTGTCACCAATAATTTCTTCATGATGGAGGCAGTGTTGGATATTGGTCAAGATAAGCCTAGGTTCTGGAGGTAAATTCTCTCATGGACAACTTGTTATCCTCTGGGGCTTTAGTTTCCTCATCTCACCATTAGTGAAGTGAAGTGAAGTCGCTCAGTCGTGTCCGACTCTTTGCGACCCCATGGACTGTAGCATACCAGGCTCCTCTGTCCATGGGATTTTCCAGGCAAAGGTACTGGAGTCCAGGGTTGCCATTTCCTTCTCCAGAGGATCTTCCCCCCCCGGGGATCGAACCCTGGTCTCCCACATTGCAGGCAGACGCTTTACTGTCTGAGCCACCAGGGAAGCCTATCTCACCATTAGGGGGTACTAATATTACTACCTCACAGAGTAATCATGAGGATAAAACTAATGTATCAAAGCATTTAGGACAATGCCTGGCATAGTAAGCCCTCAACTAGTATTACGAGGATAAACATCATTATTTTGACATTAAGGAGGCATTGTGTAAATGGTTGGATATGTTGATTCCAGTCATTGGAAACAAGGCAGCCTAAAATACAAGATTTGATTTCCCTTATGTTAGCACTTAGACATAATTTTGCAAGCTGAAAACAGCATGGGCCTTGAACATTAACCTAATATACCAAGAAATAAAAACACTAGTCAAGATAGCAGGAACAGCATAAATCATAGATACTATCTTTATGTAATTTTTAAAAATTAGTGACAACAAAATTGCTTCTTTTCATTACACATTTATATGACTATGTGGATTTCATATTTCCAAAATGTCTTAACAGTTTCCAACAGGAACTGTGACTTGACAAGATATTTAGCCCTCAACAAGTAGAAAAGCTTTTGGCTGGTGATAAAAAAAATTTAATGAGTTGATGGAGACAGAGGTTAAGTCTTTACATTGTGAGGTTCTATTGACTCTTCCTCAGCCTTGCCCTTTATCCTCGTTTATATCTGAGTTTGTAAAAAGCCCTTGAAAGGCAGACTATTCATTAGTGGTTCCATAGTAGATGATTATGTTCAGTTGTTATTTCGTCTGTGCCACCGCTGTCTAGCTTATGTTACGCAGAGAGACAAGTGCTGCATAGAGCAAATGAAAGACAGGGTTTCAACACAAGTTAAAGCTTCCATTGTAAAGAGAGAGCGTTTTGAAATGGCCTTGTGAGAGAGCAGAAGCACTGTGCCAGGTGTAGCTGGGCAACAAGGCTGCCCACAGCCTGGGCAGACCCGTCTGGGAGGGAGCCCACAGGGAGGTGAAAGGGGAGCAGAGGGCACAGTCTTCCAGAGCGGCTCCCTGTCAGTAGTTTAAAAGATACTACGTTGGATAATGGGTTTTAGGAGTATGGTGGGTATTAGAAGAGGCAGAGTGGAGGTGGCCGTTGGATTTCCAGAGACAGAAGTCAAAGGGTGGCCCCTGCATTTTAAATTCTAGTTTTGTGTACCACCCCCCCCAACCCCCGCCTCAGCCAGAAGTGTCAGATACTGCCTCCAAGCTTGCCACCACTCCAAAGTTAAAAAATGGTCAGATTCTGGACAGCAGACTTAAAGGCTAAAAACTTAGATTTCTTTCTGGTCTCGTAGTAAGCATAGAAAAAGCTGAGAAAGCTGTGGAAGATAATAAGAGTATTAATCAGTAATGGTGGTGCTTTCTCTTTTTCCTTTTTCAATGGCCTTTTAGAAGCAGTGGGGACTCTCCTGGTGGTCCAGTGGTTAAGACTGCACACTTCCAATGCAGCGGGCTCAGATTCGATCCTGTGTTAGGGAACTAAGATCTCATGTGCCACACCATGCAGCCCCCGCCCCACCCCCAATTTTTTTAGGTGATAAAAGCAATGATCTGAGGGTGCCAATCACAACAACAAAAAAAGGGCCCTTCGTGTGCAGAACACTAATGGAAGGGCAGGTGACAGACCGGACAGTCATTGCTGCTGCTGCTGCTGCTGCTAAGTCGCGTCAGTCGTGTCCGACTCTGTGCGACCCCAAGGATGGCAGCCCACCAGGCTCCCCCGTCCCTGGGATTCTCCAGGCAAGAACACTGGAGTGGGCTGCCATTTCCTTCTCCAGTGCATGAAAGTGAAAAGTGAAAGTCAAGTCGCTCAGTCGTGTCTGACTCTTCGCGACCCCATGGACTGCAGCCCACCAGGCTCCTCCGTCCATGGGATTTTCCAGGCAAGAGGACTGGAGTGGGGCGCCATTGCCTTCTGCGGAGTCATTGCTAGCCAGGTTTATAAAGTAAGCAAGTGCTTCAGTAAGCTGTAATATTTACTCCCAGGAATCAGGCACTTCTTTGTTTTGATGTCTCGTGTTTCAAGAAAGACTGTGTTGCTATAGAGGAGGCGGCAGTGTTAAGTGGCATGAAGTCAACCTGTGGCATTTCCTACCTCTGGGGTCAAAGATCGTCACATTGTAGGTGAATTTCAGAGGGGGCCAGATTATTCTGTGGCAAACAGTAACGTTTGCTGTCATGCGTGTTAAAAGTCTGGTAATCAAATCTCATGCCTCAGGGAGTGAATGCATCTTGCAAGGGGCCAGCCTTTTTATCTTCTGCTCCACCTTTGCCTATGGGAAACATGACAAATTTGGTGGGAACCATCTGTGGCTCAAGAGCTAGGTGGGGAGCTGGGAGGCAAAAGGAGGGGAAAGCCTGGTTTCTCAGCTCTGGGATGTTGGCTATCTCTCTGGAAATTTCTCTGGACTGGCAAGTTTTGAGGATCTGCAAGGAAAGCCAAGACTTGACAACTAGCCTCCTGACTGAGTCTGGGCACGTCTTAGGGTTTGGTGGGAGAACGTGGCCCTTTGAAGATGGCCCTTTGGTCACGGTCCCCAGATCATTGGGGTCAGTTCCCTGCTTCCCAACCACCTGGACATGAGGAGGACTGGCCATCTTCATGTTCCATTCTCTTCCTCTCTTCCCCCTTCTCTCCTTCTCTCTCTCATCTTTCTCTTTCTTCCACTTCCAGGTAGTGGGAAAGAGCCTCTGTTTCTCTCTGAATGGCCGTTAGAAGCTCTGCAGCAGCGGTCCCCAACCTTATAGCACCAGGGATCAGTTCCATGGAAGCCAGTTTTTGCCAGAGCAGTGGGGTGCAGGGGGATGGTGCAGGCATCATCATAATGCTAAGGGGAGTAGTGGGGCGCAGCAGTAGACGGTTTGCCCACTGGCCCACTGCTCACCTCCTGCTGTGCGCCCCAGTGCCTAACAGGCCACAGACTGGTACCAGTTTGCAGCCCAGGGGCTGGGGACCCCTGCTTCACAGGACTCCAGTGCCGAGAGGCTCTGGAGAAATCCCCCCTCTCAGTGCCTCAGGGAGGAGGCAGAACCTGGGGCTGGTTAGAGTGTGGTGCCTGGTGGCCTGGACATGGGCACTCTGCTCACTCCAGCACACTGTCTCCTGCCGTCCCTGCTGTGCCCTCCCCCTCAGCATGCCGACATGCTCCCACAGTGCGCAGTATAAAGCAGAACCAGTCAGCTCTCTCTCCAGTCCCATATGGGATTCCCTGGTAGCTCAGCTGGCAAAGAATCCACCTGCAATGTAGAAGACCACAGTTTGATTCCAGGGTCGGGAAGCTCTGCTGGAGAAGGGATCAGCTACCCACTGCAGTATTCTTGGGCTTCCCTGGTGGCTCAGCTGGTAAAGAGTCACCTGCAATGTGGGAGACCTGGGTTCAATCCCTGGGTTGAGAAAAAGCCCCTGGAGAAGGGAAAGGCTACCCACTTCAGTATACTGGTCTGGAGAATTCCATGAACTGTATAGTCCACAGGGTCTCAAAGAGTCGGACATAATGGAGCAACTTTCACTTTCACTTTGTGGTCCCATGTGCTCCTCAAGCTCTTCTCTCTCCACTCTCCTTCAAGCTTCTCAGAGGTGTTCATGGAATGCTGTTTCTTCTCCTCAGGTCCCATTCTTGTCTCTGTGGTTCCTTCCTGCTTCATCTTCCACCATCCATTCTTGTCAACATCACAAGCAACTTCCATATGGTCCAACCTAGTGATAATTTAAGGTCTCATCCTGCCTCACCTCCCAGGATGCAACAGACCACCCCCTCCTTCCCAAGCACGAAGTGTTTCTTTGTTTCTGTGACACTTCACTCTTTTGGTTTTCTCCTCAGTTTCTTCACTGGTCCAGAGGTCTGTTCTCTCCCTAGGTGATCTCACCAACCCATTACTTTAATAGTACCTGGGTGCCAAGGATCCCCAAATATGTTAAGCTCCAAATTTTTATATCCAGTGACTTCTTGGATGTCTCAGAGGCCTCTCAAATGCAAAATGGCCAGACCTGAACTCTTCCTATCCCCACTGTTTATCTCAGAATAAGAGATTTTCCTGAAAATCTTAGGAAATCAATCCAGACACCCAGAAATGTGAGAGCCATCTTTCTCTCTCCCACCATGCATATCAAATTCTCCACCACATCCCATCAATTCTGTTTCTGAATTATTTTGCAATTTCATTCATGTCTCTTCTTTTCACTGCCACCAAGTCCAAGCCAACCTTACCCTTCACCTGGACAATGGCAACATCTCCCAACTAGTCTCCTCACTTCTGCATTTGCCCTTTTAGGTTGAACCCATTCTTAAATGGAACTTATTTTTCTATTTAATAATAGAGAGATCTGTTAACATAAGTTCAAGCATATGATTTTTCTGCTTATAACTTTTCCATTGCAACTTGATATGAAATTGAAAGTGAAGGTCGCTCAGTTGTGTCTGACTCTTTGCAACCCTATGGACTATACAGACCATGGAATTCTCCAGGCCAGAATACTGGAGTAGGTAGCTTTTCCCTTCTCCAGGGGATCTTCCTGACCCAGGAATCAAATCAGGGTCTCCCACATTGCAGGCAGATTCTTTACCAACTGAGCTATGAGGGAAGCCCTGCAACTTGATATGGCCTACAAGAATTTGGTGCTACCAAATTCTTGGTCTCACCTTCTCTCTTGTCTCTCTAGTTCCCTGTGCAATGGTTCCCTAACGTCATTTCCATTTCAAGCCCTTTCCAGCCCCCGGCTTCCACAATACTGGTCCTTCTACCTGGAATGCTCTTTCTCTCACCTTTTGCCTGACTGATTTCTGCCAATTTCTCTCAGATCTTAATGTACAGTTGACCCTTGAACAAAATGGGTTTGAACTTCATGGATCCACTTATACAATACCACACAGTCTATGGTTGGTTGAATCCATGAATGCAGAAGAGACAAGCATGCAGAGGGCCAACTATAAGTTATACACAGATTAACCCCCATATTGTTCATGGGTCAACTGTGATTATCACTTCCTCATGGGAGCTTTCCTTAACTCCTGAACTAAATTAGACCCCCAGCTACGTTCTTTGTTCCTCATTCTTTTCCTTCATTTATTATAATTTATAATTATAAATATTCACTTGTTGACAGTCTTATATTCCCATAAGCTCCATGAGGTTAGGGGTTATGCTTGTTCATCATTATTACCTGGATCATGGGTCAATGCCTGCCACCCAGTAGGTACTCAGTCTGTATCTGTTAGGAATGCATACTCATCGGGGTCATCACCAACTATTGAGTGACACTCAAAAGGGAAGAAGGAGGGTGTCTGAGCAAGAAGAGCACTTAATCATCTCAGCATTTTAGGCAGTATTATTATTTTCCTTCCATACCCTAAAATGAGTTACGATGTCCTTTATAATTATCAGTCTGATGGCAGAGTTCCTGAAAACCAAGTTCTTCCCTTAATTATTAAATGTGCTGTTGTGTCCTAGTTAGCTGGGTGGATCTACAAGAGCTGGAAAATCAACTAGTGGATAAGCACGCACTGAGCGTACCCACCACTGAGACAGAGGTAATGAGAGCACAAGACTCTCAGGGCGTGACTAGCCCAGGTGGAAAGACACAAAAGTCACAAAACAGTATACACACGACAACAAGCACATCCGGTCTACGGCATGTGATTTACACGGTCTCTACAGATATCTGCCTGCCCACATGGGCTGGTGAGGTGGTATGCTAGCAAGAGCTGATCACAAGTCAGGGCTCTGATCCTGTGTTTGTAGGATGCTGGGTAAGCCGCTCTGTCTCTCTGGGCCTCGGCTTTCTCCTCTGTCTAATGAGGATAAGGATACTTCTCTTTCCTGCATCACAGAAAAGGGAGAGAAATCATGGTGGGCACAGGGGCTCTGGCTGCAGCAGACCTGGGTCACGCAGCATGTGACATAAGCCCTCTTAGAGGAGATTGCCATTAGCTCCACCATACAGCCACCAAGCAGATGACCCACAGGCTGCAGAACAATTATACCAAAGAAATTCTCACACTGTTAAGAAACTTCTAGAACCCACAACAGATTTCCCAACCTGAGGATGCGGCAAAGAGACTGAGAACCCCCAGAGAAGATGTTGAAGGCCAGTGGGATTTGATTACAGAACTTCCATAGGCCTGGGGAAACAGACTCTTGGAGGGCACAAACAAAACCTTGTGCACACCAGGAGCCAGGAGAAAGGAGCAGTGTCCCCACCAGAGACTGAGCCAGACCTGCCTGTGAGTGTCCAAGAGTCCCTGGCAGAGGTGTGGGCAGCAGCCTGCTGCGGGGTCGGGGGCACTGAAAACAACTGTGGCTGCACAAGTCCTGCTGAAGGAGGCAGCCATTACCTTCCTTACCTCCACCATGGTTTGGCCTCAAACAAAACAACAGGGAGGGAACCCAGCCCTGCCCATCTACAGAAAATTGGATTAAAGATTTACTGAGCATGGCCCCACCTGTCAGAACAAGACCCAGTTTCCCCCACAGTCAGTCTCTCCCATCAGGAAGCTTCCATAAGCCTCTTATCCTTATCCATCAGACGGCAGACAGAATGAAAACCACAATCACAGAAAACTAACCAACTTGAAACAGTGAGAGACTATTTTTGGGGGCTCCAAAATCACTGCAGATGGTGACTGCAGCCATGAAATTAAAAGATGCTTGTTCCTTGGAAGAAAAGCTATGACCAACCTAGACAGCATATTAGAAAGCAGAGACATTACTTTTCTAACAAAGGTCCGTCTAGTCAAAGCTATGGTTTTCCCAGTAGTTTTGTATGAATGTGAGAGTTGGACTATAAAGAAATTCCAAGGCTGAGTCCAAAGAATTGATGGTTTTGAACTGTGGTGTTGGAAAAGACTCTTGAGAGTCCCTTGGACTGCAAGGAGATCTAACCAGTTCATCCTAAAGGAAATCAGTCCTGAATATTCATTGGAAGGACTGATGCTGAAGCTGAAAAGCCAATATTTTGGCCACCTGATGGGAAGAACTGACTCATAGGAAAAGACCCTGATGCTGGGAAAGATTGAAGGCAGGAGATACCTGGAGTAACAAGCAAGTTTGGCCCTGGAGTACAAAATGAAGCAGGGCAAAGGCTAACAGAGTTTTGCCAAGAGAATGCACTGGTCATAGCAAACATCCTCTTCCAACAACACAAGAAAAGACTCTGGACATCACCAGATGGACAACACCAAAATCAGATTGATTATATTCTTTGCAGCCGAAGATGGAAAAGCTCTATACAGTCAGCAAAAACAAGTTTGCAAGCTGACTGAGGCTCAGATCATGAACTCCTTATTGCAAAATTCAGACTTAAATTCAAGAAAGTAGGAAAGACCACTAGACCATTCAGGTATAACCTAAATCAAATCCCTATGATTATACAGTGGAAGTGACAAACAGATTCAAGGGATTAGATCTGACAGACAGAGCGCCTGAAGAACTATGGACGGAGGTTCATCATTTTGTACAGGAGGCAGGGATCAAGACCATCCCCAAGAAGAAGAAATGCAAAAAGGCAAAATGGTTGTCTGAGGAGGCCTTACAAATAGAGAAAAGAAGAGAAGCAAAAGGAAAGAGAGAAAAGGAAAGATTTACCTATCTGAATGCAGACTTCCAAAGAGTAGAAAGGAGAGATAAAAGCCTTCCTCAGTGATCAGTGCAAAGAAATAGAGGAAAACAATAGAATGGGAAAGACCAGAGATCTCTTCAAGAAAATTAGAGATACCAAGGGAACATTTCATGCAAAGATGGGCACAATAAAGGACAGAAATGGTATGGACCTAACAGAAGCAGAAGATACTAAGAAAAAGTGGCAAGAATACATAGAAGAACTATACAAAAAATATCTTCATGACCCAGATAACCACAATAGTGTGATCACTCACCTAGAGCCAGACATCTTGGATTGAGAAGTCCAGTGGGCCTTAGGAAGCATCACTACAAACAAAACTAGTGGAGGTGATGGAATTCCAATTGAGCTATTTCAAATCCTCAAAGACGATGCTGTGAAAGTGCCGCACTCAATATGCCAGCAAATTTGGAAACCTCAGCAGTGGCCACAGGACTGGAAAAGGTCAGTTTTCATTCCAATCCCAAAGAAAGGCAATGCCAAAGAATGTTCAAACTAATGCACAGTTGCACTTTCACATGCTAGCAAAGTAATGCTCAAAATTCTCCAAACTAGGCTTCAACAGTATGTGAACTGAGAACTTCGAGATGTTCAAGCTGGATTTAGAAAGGCAGAAGAACCAGAGATAAATTTCCAACATCCATTGGATCATAGAAAAAGCAAGAAAATTCCAGAAAAACATCTACTTCTGCTTTATTGACTGTGCCAAAGCCTTTGACTATGTGGATTACAACAAACCATGGAAAATTCTTAAAGAGTTGGGAATACCATATCACCTTACCTGCCTCCTGAGAAATCTGTGTGCAGGTCAAGAAGCAACAGTTAGAACCAGACATGGAATAATGGACTGGTTCCAAATTGGAAAAGGATTATACAAAGGCTGTCACCCTACTTGTTTAACTTATATGCAGAGTACATCATGTAAAATGTTAGGCTAGATGAAGCACAAGCTGGAATCAAGATTGCCAGAAGAAATATCAGTAACCTCAGATATGCTGATGATACCACCCTTATGGTAGAATGTGAAGAGGAACTAAAGAGCCTCTTGATGAAAGTAGAAGAAGAGAGTGAAAAAGCTGGTTTAAAACTCAACATTCAAAAAATGAAGATCATGGCATCCAGTCCCATCACATCATGGCAAATAGATGGGGAAACAGTGGAAACAGTGACAGGCTTTATTTTCTTGTGTATCCAAAATCACTGCAGATGGTGACTGGAGCCACGAAATTCAAAGACACTTGCTCCTTGGAAGAAAAACTATGACAAACCTAGACAGTATCTTAAAAAGCAGAGACATTAATTTGCCAACACAGGTCCATCTAGTCAAAGCTAGCCCCTTGGAGTGCAAGGAGATCAAACCAGTCAGTCCTAAAGGAAATCAGTCCTGAATATTCATTGGAAGGACTATGCTAAAGTTCCAATATTTTAGCCACCTGATGCGAAGAACTGACTCATTGGAAAAGCCCCTGATGCTGGGAAAGATTGAAGGCAAGAGGAGAAGGAGACGACAGAGGATGAGATGGTTGGATGGCATCAGCAACTCGATGGACATGAGTTAGAGCAAGCTCTGGGAGTTGGTGATGGACAGGGAAGCCTGGCATGCTGCAGTCTATGGGGTGTCAGAGTCAGACACGCCTGAGTGACTGAACTGAACTCAACTCTGCCACCTGGGAGAAGCTGATATGGCTCTTATTTCAGAGATGTGGGTTCCGAGAGGTAAGATGTCCAGGCTTACAGCTGCTAACAAACAGCCATGGTCAAAGTTCTAGCCTGACAGTGAAGTTTATGCTCTTACCTGTCCCAGGTAAATGTGAGGCTTTATAACTGGAAAGTACTGTCAAGTATCATTTCACTGTTTATGAAAATACTAGTCAGCCACAGATGAACAGCTGAGTTTTATTCAGTCGCTCCCAAATATTGTTGACTGTCTTTGGACTCTATGCCCTGTGCCAGAAACCCTGGGTGTCATCAGGGACCATTTTAGAGAAAAGGTAAACCTATAGATAATCTTTTCAACCTTTCTGAAAGTCTTTTTTTATTGGTTTTCTTTGACTAAAAGGTTTTTCATAAACTCTTGCAGTGATTCTATATTTTTAACATGTAGTTTATACACCTCCTTTTTTGAAGAAACACATCTATGATATAAAATAGGAAACACCTGTGTGTGTGGGGGGCACGTTTATGAGTAAACAGTAAGCTGCTGTCACAAGCAGTTAAAGCTAAAATGCCTTTGTCAAACTGAGTTAACAAAGTATCTTTTGTGACACGGAATCCTTGACACATTCATCATGGTTGTGTGGATTCTCTTAGAACTCTAAGCACTGGCAGACTGGAACCAGCTTCCCTGTTGTGTGCACAAATGAATCCATTTCCACAGCGCCCTGCACGGTCTTGCCTGAGCCACACGCTCGAGTTGGAGCTGACCCCACTGACCTGCTCCGAAGTGTGGGGCTCTGAGATCTAGCAGAAGTAATAAATTTGTTCTGGTACAGAATCAGAGAGGTGACCATCTATCCCAAACCCTCACTTTAGAGGAGGAGGTAGAACCAGCGGGGTTAAGAGGTATGGGCAGGTCACTGAGCTCATCAAGTGGCAGAGCGGGTACTAGGATGACAGTCCGGCTCCTGATGAACAAGGAAACTGTTGTAGACGTGACTGGAGCTCACTGAGATTTCTGCTTCTCTTCTTCCAGGCACATGGGAGGATTGGCCTGAAGTTAGGTGTGGCCATGTGATTTGCTCTGGCCAACAAAATACGAATGGGTTTCTGTCACTTCTGAGCAGTGCATTTAAGAGCCGTGTTGTAATCATCCATGCTCTCTTCCCTTGATGTAGTGAATCCTGAAACTTTGCATTGAGATGTTGACTTGGTAAGATAGTAGAGCCTCTGTCTTCATGTAAAGACTCTGGGATGCAGAAGCTCCCAGCCAGTCTGCTTTGGATGTGTAGTATGAGCAAGACTGTTCTGTAGCGTAACTAGCCTATCCTGACCATCAGGATGGACCAATGTGCAGGTTAGTGTTTGGGACCATGCAAAGAGTGTATGGGTGTGAGAGTTGGACTATGAAGAAAGCTGAGTGCCGAAGAATTGATGTTTTTGAACTGTGGTGTTGGGAAGACTCTTGAGAGTGCCTTGGACTGCAAGGAGATCCAACCAGTCCATCCTAAAGGAGATCAGTCTTGGATGTTCATTGGAAGGACTGATGCTGAAGCTGAAGCTCCAATACTTTGGCCACCTGATTTGAAGAACTGACTCATTGGAAAAGACCCTGATGCTGGGAAAGATTGAAGGTGGGAGGAAATGGGGATGACAGAGGATGAGATGGCTGAATGTCATTGCTGACTCAAAGGACAGGAGTTTGAGTCAACTCTGGGAGTTGGTGATGGACAGGGAGGCCTGGTGTGCTGCAGTCCATGGGGCTGCAAAGAGTCGGACACGACTGAGTGACTGAACTCCACTAAACTCAACTCAACTCAACTCAGAGTGTATCTCTCATTTAAGAATAAACCAGGACCTCTTTTCCATTCCCCAAGGAAGTGGCAGAGTGGACTCAGGGTCAGAGAGATCTAGGTTCCCATCACAGCTTACTCAGGGCTGGCAGTGTAACCCGGACCACAGCCCTGAGTTTTCCTGAGCTTCACTTCCTTTATCTGAAAAGCAGGGGTGATGGTCTCAGCCTGGTGGGATTAATCTGAACATCAGTTGTCTGAGGTAGACCATTGGACAGCTCACAAATGTTTGTCAGTTCCACATGCAGAGTCCTGTCCACTGACAAAAACAAACCCGAAGAAAAACGTTAAAACTCCTGCCCAGTCTTTTTTCAACACCTCTGACTTCTTTGAAGGAATCCTGTTGTACAGAATCTCAAGAGGGCTAAGAGACTCTGCATTTAGGGTTCTTTAAAACGTGGGACCTCTTAATGAATGCAAGAAGGTTTTAAAGCAGACTCTCTACACATTCTCATTTCCCTCTGGACACACACAACTGTTGTAATGAAAATAAGATGATGAAGTTGGGGGGAGAATGATTGAGCAGAACTAGTACCTTACATTTTCCCCGCTGGTTTAAACAGAAGTGTCTGGAAGATTCTCTTTGTGAACCAGGCTTCATTTAAAGTCTCAGAAGCATGGTTGGGGGGTAGATTTCTGCTTAGAACATTGCTAATTAACTGAACTGTAAAACTGAATTCTCTACCAAGAGTTTTCTGATCTAGAGAGGAGTCTGTGGCCAGCTGTATTTTTTTTTTTTAACTTTTCATTTCGTATTGGAAAATAGCTGATTGACAAACAATGTTGTGGCAGTTTCAGGGGAACAGCAAAGGGACTCAACCATACACACATGTATCCATTCTCCCCTGACTCCCCTCCCATCCAGGCTGCGGTTCAACATGGAGCAGAGTTCCGTGTGCTATACAGTAGGTCCTTGTTGATTATCCATTTTAAACAGTGTGTGTGCACGTCCGTCCCAAACTCCCTAACTATCCCTTTCCTCATCCCTCCCCTCAACAACCATAGCTCCTTCTCCAAGTCTGAGTCTCTTTCTGTTTTGTAAGTAAGTTCATTTGTATCCTTTCTAGATTTGTGGCCAGCTCTTTCTGGTTACCCCTTGAAACATAGTATTTGTGGGAAATATTCCCATCCTGTTTGGGATGTGTTTAGGAGCTATTTTAATAACATTAAAAATGCAGAAGTCAGTTTTCCTGTGTGTCTTGAGTACTAATTCATGCCAAACTTAGAATGGGTATTTCTTTCCATTAGGTTCTTATCTATATAGATTCATTTCTTCACTGGCTATATAGTTATATAATTAAAGCTAATTGGGGCCATTTCAATTAATCAAATGGCTTTGAAGTAGAATTTTTAAGGTCAAAAGAAATTTGAACACCTGGAGTCTTGTTGAAGTCTTGGTAGGATTAATATATTTATAAAATCTCATTATGCTCTTAAAAAAAACAGGACAGGTTTGTGGGAGATCAGGACCCTAGGAGTGGCAGTCATAGCTTCCATTTCAACTTTAAGTGAGGAAAATTTCACAAATTCCAGTTGTTAGATGGAGTTATGGGGAAATTTGTTTAATTGTGAAAAAGGTCACAGTGTTTTCTAAGGAAAACAGCTCCCTAAATCCTTGTATGGCTGTCTTCCACTTACACCTTCCTCACCTTCTCAATCTCTGTCTTTCCTCTAAGTCTGTACACTAAATATCAGATAGCCTTAGCAAAGTTTTCAAGAAAAATATCATTTGCAGAACCTCTGGGTTCAAGATGGACATTTCTGCATTGTCTGAGCATTTGGCTCCTAAGATGCTTTGTTTCCTGCAGAATTACATGGCTAGAGCGTCGAGAATACCTTGAGAAATGTCTTTTTCTGATAAACTCTTGTATCCTTCATTCTGGGCCTCCAATATTGGATACTTTATCAGTTACTCAAGAGAGAACATTTTAAATTCATACCAGGAACCATTTCAGTGGTCTATTTGGAAGAGCCAGTGGCTTTTACACATATTAAAACCCTTCAAGGTGGAGGAGGCAGAAATCTGTAAGAATCTTGAGCCTTGTTAACCCATTTGCGTCTGATTCTTGGTAGCAACTTCCTGGCACATTGCCCTCACATCACACAACAACACTGTTGAACAGAACCTGCTGCTCTGTGTTTCCAGAGAGAAGGTTGCACATCAGCAATGCAAAGATCCCAACCAGGCAAGTGTGGGGTTGCTGAGAAACTAGAGCACAGGGTCTTGTGGATGCAGCAGAAGGTAGCGTGCTCATCCTGCTCCTGAGCAGAGCATAAAACCTGGGTCAGAGGCGTGAGTGCTTCTGAGAGTGGCTCCAGGGGGAGTTGCTGTAAGACACTGGGCACACCTGTGCTTTGTGGCTGCCACAACATCAGGATGGGTGTTAAAAGGACCCTCTTATAAACAAGGGACAGTTTTGACACAGTCACAGGAGGACCTGATCCAGACACTCAAGCTCACCCATTATCCTACACAAAACAGACTGCAAATTTTAATCCAATAAAGCTAAACTGCCTCGTTTGCCATCATGGACACAAATCTAGAACTGGCCGAAATGTTATTTCCCCTGTGCCCCACTAAAATATCAACAAAACCAAGTTGATTGTCTGGTCTGTATGGTTTCACTTTCAGATACTGTCCACTAAGTCCTTTTACAGAGTAGATTAAGTTGAACTTGGTTGATCAAGCAAAATTGCTGATCTACCTTTAGCACTCAATTAGCCAGGGGTTATAGCTCCAAGAATACACAGACATATGGATCTGACATGGGGACTTAAACCTGAATTGGGAGCCTGAAAGGATTTAAAAGCCAACTGTATCTTTCCCCCAAATGTCTGAGGAAGGGCATGTAGCCCAAAGGAGACAGTCCCCAGAGCGTTGGGTATTTGGCCAGTGCCTTCTTATGAGGTTGTAACTCAGTTCTCTGGAGAAAGAGAAAAAAGATATGAAGCTTATTATTAAGGAAAATACCCAGGATCATGTCTAGGAGACCAGCTCTCAGAGCATATGACTTAGTTTCCTGATACAGATCTTCTTCAGTTAAGCTGGACTTGATTGATCAAGCAAATGGCTGATCATCTTCCTTCTCCCATGACTGAAGAGTAGCATTTGTGTAGGATCTTAATTCTTTTACAAAATGCTTTGTGGTAATTGTGTCTTTTGATTCCTACCACAGACCGTGCTATGCAGGTAATAATAATCCCATACAGAGCATATGATTCACACACAGAAGGAAACTGTGTCCTGAGATGGAGGTTGCAGACAGTGCCCCAGCTGTGTTCTCAGCCTTCAGAGCTCACGCCTCCTTTCGTGTCTGCCTTACCCTCTCAAGTGTCCTCGTGGAGCAATTCTGACCAGAGGGTCCAGGAATGAAAGCATCTCTCCATATTTTAGCATCTTTCTTTGTTGATAAATACTATTGCCAACTTCATGGTCTTCCCTGGTGGCTCAGTGGTAAAGAATATGCCTGCAATGCAGGAGACCAGGGTTCAATCTCTGGATCAGGAAGATCCCCTGGAGAAGAAAATGGCAACCCACTCCAGTATTCTTGCCTGGGAAATCCCATGGACAGAGGAGCCTGGTGGGCTACAATCCATGGGGTTGCAGAAGAGTTGGACACACTTAGCGACTTCACCACCTCCACCACTATATATGTATTTATGTATGTGTATATATATATATATATCTTTAGCCAACTTTTCACCATGGTTTTCTAATGCATTTCAACACAAACTGCTTACACAGACCTTTTCTCTAGGACAAAGTGAATGGTGATGCTGATGATGGTTTTTCAGCACTCATTTTGAGGACAAATACATTGGCTGCTGGAGCATCCTCTAAGCCGTTTGACTGTTGAATACAGCAACCCCCTTGCCTAGTGAGTGCGTTTGGGTGTTAGCAGTGGAATGTTGTTCATGACAGAAGATACCTCGGCAAATCTGGGATTGAAAGGTGGTAGTTGGCCATTCTCTATGATAGAGATACCCACTTTAAGATGTAAAGTAAGGCTCTGATGCTTCAAGGGTTTCCCCCAAGTTCCTAATTATTGTCTTATTTATCCAGCCGCCACTGGGTTTGAAAGCTGTATTTGGTGCTCTACCTTGATTGCAATGTGTATGCCTTTTGGAAGAAGGAATTAAAGTAGGAAGCAGTGATGCCCTCTCCCACCACATGGGTCTCCCCCACTACAATCTCCCTGGCACTGCCCTTGGGAGGAAGAGGAAGAGCGAGGCCTCAGTGGGCCCTACCTTGAGACTCACACGTGGTTACAGTATCCTTTGGCCAACTTAGCATTTGATGGGCAAGCACTTTGTGCTTCCTGAGGTGGGCTGGGTAACGTCAGCATGGTTGTTGCCTTCTAGAAGAAATGGGCTGACGCTGACCCCGGGGCCAGGAGAGCTAGAGCTGTTTGTCTAGGCTTTCCTGTGCTGATCTCCCCACGAGCAGCAGCAGGCCCCGCCTCTCAGCAGTTTCTCATCATCTTGTTACCATAAAAATCACATCTCAGTTTGGGCTGCAGGGCTCAGATAATGCACAAGCACCATGTTAAATGTTATGATGTGAAGCATCATTTATTCCTTCAACAATTCACTTCAGAGCTGGGGCTGTGGCTTTGCAAAATGCTCTTTCTCCCTGGCTCTTTTCTTCTCCCAAATCCCTTTCTCTTGCTCTCTTTCTCCTATTGACCACTTGTTAAATCTTTTTGTTTGTTTCCCCCCTTTCTCCTGGGACCCTCCGACAGGCAGGCTTGCCAGATTCATTTTCTGATCAAAGCTGTTTGATTTGGTCAATTTTGCCACATTGGAGACGTTCTCTATTACAGAGATAAATAGCTTTGGGCTAACTGTCAACGAAAACTTGTAAGCTAATAAATTATTCCAATTTCTTCCTGCGGATTTCTCTGGAGACAGCCCTAGGAAATACACTTTTTGATTAGTAAATTTCTCTGTGTGTGTGTCTGGACATTCAAATGTGTCGGCTTTGATTAGCACCATTGCTTTTCAAGTCGACGTTGGCTGAGGGGCTGTCAGTTGCAGGCAGCCCTGATGCATAATGCATCAACTGGGCCCGGAAACAGGAGCCTCTTCCAAGACTGGAAAGGCGGGAAAATTGCTCTAACAACCCCGCTGGCTTACTCTGCACCAAAGGGAGCTCAGCTTGAAAGTCTTGACAAGACTTGCTCGGGCTGCAGTGGAAGCCACCCACACTGGGCAGAGAGTTTGAAGAGACCACGACCAGGGGCCTGCCAAGAGCCAAAGCCGCTGCTCCATCTGCTCTGGCCACCGCCACCTCCTCCCACAGTTTGGCCCTTGCATCCTCACCCACGCTTCCCACTCCGTCATCCTGGAGTCTTTGGGCAAAGGCCAACCCCTTCCAGGCAGGCCCCGAGTTCCCTCAGCCTCCCCTTGGATTCCAGTTTACTGTTTGTCTAGTTAAGGGCCCTTGGGTTGTTATAGAAACAATATTTTGGCTATAACAAATCAATCGGTGCGTGTGAACACAAACATACAGATCATTTATCAACTGAAAAATACCCTAAATTATGACCTTTCTAAAACCTATCAGAAGGGCGAGTGAATGCATAACGTAAATTAAAGTTTGAAGGGTCAGCGGTTTTTACTTTCACTATTCATCTTTCTTTCACCTTATAGGTTTAAGAACAAGAGGGCTGTGTAATTACATTTCAATGGGGTGCAGCGGTTCATTATTCCTGGCCATACCAATCTGCTGCAACATTTCCAATGCAGTCAGGTACATTTTAGCAGATATTAGTTGGTATAAGACCATACTTGCTCTTTGGGACTGGTAACATCTTTTAATGCATAACAGCGCTATCATCTCAATTTCGAAAAGGCTAAAAGGGTGAGGGTATTTTTCTCAGATCAATACAGTTGTTCAGATTTTATAAAGGTGGCAAAGCCCATCTGGTAGTTCTTCCCAGATAGTGCTCACCCTTTGCCTCTAGTCAGTAGTCCCCTTTCTCTGATCACCGTTTCCCTAAGTCCCCACCACCCATGCATCAGTAGACATGGTTTTGTGCTAGAGCCCACTGCACTGATGGAAATGGGTAGCTTCCAACAGAAAACCCATCTGCTGCCAGTTATCTGGCCTTGGCAGGGGTGTGGTGGTGGCCTTGTGTTCAGTCTATCTGCAGAGCCCGTAGGCACCTTCAGAAATGACTGGTGTGTTCTGCTCCAGAGTCCATGGGCTTGCTGGCGTCAGCAGAGGCAGGCTAAAGAGACCTCTTGTGTCCTGAGGAAATTCTGAAGTGTGGAAACAATCTTAACAGTGTTCTTCAAGCAAACAAGCCAAGCCCAGAGCAATGGGTAAAACTGAGTTCCATTTAAACTGAAATACGTGTGTGAGTGAAAATGTATATGAATGCATGCATATACGTGTGTGCGCACATGAATGAATGTGTATGAAAATCCACAGATAAAGGGCTGGGAAAATGTACATCAAATGGCAGAGTAGTTGTGACTGAGGAGGGAACTAATGCCAAATTATCACTTCTGTATTTCTGCAATATTTGACCCATAAGATTGTATTTGTATTTTACTTGTTGATAAGAAAGAAAGAAGAAAAAGGAAAGATGGAAGGGAGGGAGGGAGAAGAAAAGGAAGGGAGGAAGGAAGGAACTTTTATTTTTATTGTTTTAATCGTGGTAAAAATACACATAACAAAACAAAATACACATAACAAACTTATCATCTTTACTATTTTTAAATGGACAGCTCAGTAGCATTAGGTGCATTCACATTGTCGTGCAGCCAATCCCCAGAACTTTCCTTTCCTGTAAAACTGGACCCTGTATTCATTAAAGAGCAATTCCCCATTGTTTCCTGCCCCAGTTCCTTTCTCTTGCTATGACTTTGACTACTCTGAGTGCCTCAAGCAAGTGAATGCACATGGTATTTGTCTTTTTGTGACTGGCTTATTTCACTTAGTGTTACATCCCCAACGGTCAACCATGCTGTTGGACCAGGTGTCAGTGTTTCCTCCCTTTTAAGGCTGAATGAAAAGACCCTGATGCTGGGAAAGATTGGGGGCAGGAGGAGAAGGGGACGACGGAGGATGAGATGGTTGGATGGCATCACCAACTCGATGGACATGAGTTTGAGTAAACTCTGGGAGTTGGTGATGGACTGGGAGGCCTGGTGTGCTGCAGTCCATGGGGTTGCAAAGAGTCAGACATGACTGAGTGACTGAACTGAACTGACTGAAGGCTGAATGATATTCTGTTGTATGTACACATCATATTTTGGTTTTCCCTTTATCTGTTGGACTCCTGGGTCACTTCTACTTGGCTGTTCTGAATAATGCTGCTGTGGACAAGGGCATGCAAATATCCCTTTGAGACTCTGCTTTCAGTTCTTTTGTATATATGCCCAGAAGTGGAGTTGCTGGATTATATGGTAATTCTCTCTCTAGTTTTTTGAGGGAAGGACTCTTTCTTAAAAAACAAACTTTACTACTGTCCTAGACTCACCCAGGATTTAGGACCTAACTACTTGCAGCTCCACACATGAATAGCTGTTGTCAAGAAAGCCAACCCCCATCCTAGCTGGACTGGGAGAATGCCCCAGTGCCCAGGAGTGTGAAAGACTTTAAGTTACCCACCAGGCCACCCCTGACAGTGGTTTTTGTTAAAATGGTAATTCTTAGTGGATTTACTGTTTGAGCTCCCTGAATTCCTGCCAGGCAGATCAGCAATGAGAAATTAGATAGCTCCATCAGGAACCCGCCCCTAGGTAGTGGCCATCCGTGCTCCGATCGGTCCAAGGCACAGACAGCTAGATCACACTGCCTCCACCCCATGTGAGGTAGTGACCATAAAAATCTATTTCCTGTAAGTGGTGTTTGCCTAATCTTGGCCAACGGTTCAGAACCCTATAGAATTGTGCAACTAGACAAAAATAAGAGGGCCCTTTCTAGCATGAGTTTTATTTTCAGAAATGAATGGGACGTGAATCCGCCTGTTGGGAAATGCTATTTTCCAAAGTAAAGTCTATGTTTGGTGTGACCTGAGTTGGACCCTCGGCTTGCTCCTGTGCATACATTCACAAGAAGCTGTTTGAGAAAGTTTGTAAAGTATGTTGAAAGCTACTGATGTTTGAGCACTGAATGCCTCTTTTTCCCAACTCAAGTCTAAGTGTTCTCTTCACACAACTTAGAGAGTTAATTGATGCCTCCCTCTAGCAATCTTCCTCTATCTGACAAAAGTCTAAAATCCCTTACTTCCCAGAAGGTGTTCTCTTGAGGTTTCTAAATGCCTGGTCATTGGACCACCTGCATCAGAATTGCTTGGGGGGCAGTTCTGGAGTGGGGCAGAATTTTTTTTTTTAACTTTTTAGTGTGTATTGGGGTAGAGCCAATTACAGAATTGTTTTAGGATGAAGATTATGGGGCCCCACACACAACTTTCTGAATCAGAAATCATGAGGGAGGAGCCCAGGACTCTGCATTTGAAAAATAGTTTATTCGGGTTCACATAATAAAAAATGAGCCACTTTTAAGTGAAGAGCGCCGTTCCCTACTTTCGTCATGTGGTACAACCATCACCCCATCTAGTTCTAAAACAGTCCCATCACTCCAGAGCAAAACCCCTGACCCATTAAGAGGTATCTACATTTTTAACAGGCTCTTCATGAGGTTGCCCTAGACTCTGAGATTTGAGAATCATGACAGTTAATCTAAGATCAGCAGTACTAACATTTGACATTGAGTAACACATGTATGGATGTGAGAGTTGGACTGTGAAGAAAGCTGAGCGCCGAAGAGTTGACTTTTGAACTGTGGTATTGGAGAAGACTCTTGAGAGTCCCTTGGACTTCAAGGAGATCCAACCAGT